>NC_077232.1:39033779-39149123 GCF_027887165.1 Monodelphis domestica
GCAATGGTGTTGGAAGGAAATGGTAGATGAAAGAAATGATACACATTCATTAGATGAAAGAAATGATGCACATTCACTTTTTTTTCAGAGCATCACTCCTTCCAAGAAACTAATCAGATCTAGAAAGAAGCAATCTGTGGCCATGAGACTAAATGGAAATAATTAGGCATCATGAGAATTGAGTGTGACACAATGGGAAAACCATTAGACAAGGAATCAAGATACCCAAGCTCTAATATTATCCCTGTCACTAATTAACTGGTCACTGTATGACCTTGGAAAAGTCATTTCATTTCACTGAAAGGTACTTCAGAGTTTCCTTTTCTGTGGAATTGGGAAGCTAGACTAGATGGTCTTTAAGATTGCATTCAGAGTCATTATTCTATTCTACAGTTCTTTGAGGCTCAAAATCATTACTAATTAACTTTATATTCTAACCAACTAGCCATCAACATGCATAATGGGTTGAAATCAGAATGGTTGCCCAAAAAGGGACAATTGCATGATCATCTCCATGAAGTAGGTTCTATCCCAGTGAATCCTCCAATTTTTTCAACTTTTTATAAATAGGTTTAGACATGAACCTCAGAAGTCTTTCTATGGTTCAGTTTTTCTAAAATCATAGAGTAAGTCAATGTCAGAGTCAATTTAAGAGTTCACATTCCTGACTAGAATTCCTTTGTTCTTTCCCTGTTACCACATGTCATTTTGCTTCCTTTAATGTTAAATTTACCTTCTTACATGGAAAAATTGGGAACAAAAGCTAAACCTCCTCCTTTCCAGAATGTTTGCAGATCAACTATCTCCTTCTGGCCAAGACTAGAGTATTGTTCACCACTCCGGATCCCCCAGCATGGCCCCGTGTATAATTCCATTCATGCCACCTTCTTAAAGAGAAGGAATTGTTTCATTTTTATATCAGTAATCTCAGAACCTAGCACAATGTCTGGAACTTGATAAATGTTTGCTGAATGAATTCCTAGTTTGGTCCTGGCTTTGTAAAACAATATTTGCCCCTTCCTCAGTAGCCCAGGAGGTGAACAGAAGTTTATTCTAGTCTGGCCATCTGGGAAGCAGCTGAAAGATGTTCTGTGTTGTCATATGCTGACATAAAGAACAAATAGGTCCAGCATGAATGCAATGAAGAAGATTCCAAAAGGACCCAGGGAACTGGCATGTGGAAAGCAGTGAGCCCTGCTGTGGGACTACAATTGATAGTCTCAACACAACACTGAGACTGGGTAAATGCCACTTGAAAAAAGAACCTTGGTTTTGCCAAGGGACCAAAAAGAAAACAAATTGCCATACTTGGGAAAGGTAGGAAACTGAATAGGGATCATCAAGATGGGGAAGAACTGGGAATGCTTCTAAGCAGGAAATGCTAGGCAGAGAAGCTGGGACATAGTTTCTTGTAGTTGAAAAAAATCATAGATAGTCAAAAGTCAATACTGGTGTGGCCATTTAGTAGTCTATATGACCTTGGGAAAGTCACTTATCTTCTTTGGTTTTGGATTGAAGAATCAGACCAAATAATTTCTATGATCCTTTGTAGTGCTATCATTCTCTAATCCAATATCTAGGTCCATCACATTATATGAATCTGATAGAGGTTATTCTCAAGTGACCAACAGATATTCAGTGGCATAGCCAACGTTCTAGCCCAGGTATTATGACTCAAAGTTCAGCATTCTCTCCATTGCCTCACAATGCAAGTCCACAAATACAGTCTAATGAACAGAGGAATAGGCAATGTCCATAGGCACAGGTAGGAAGATGAACCTTGTTGGCTCTAAAATGTCAACAAGTCAGAAACATTAGTCCTCAGACCCATGATAGAGAATTTCTGATTCTATGACAAGAACTGGCTAAAGCTAGACTATAGCCCATGGAAGGATTTCTGAAACCTATAGGTCGATTTTTCCCTGATTGACATGGGAACAGGTTCTAGGGTGACCTGATATGAATGGACAAAAGCCCTCATTTCTCAATTATTTTCCAGTCTTCTTTTGCTAGTCTTTATACCTATCTTTGAAAAGTTGAAGGGGGATGCACTGAGATAGCGGCTGCCTCAGGGAAATAGGCAATAGGTAATGCAATTACCTCCTTTCCTTCTGGGTAACCACTCTGATTTCAAGCCATTATTTATGTCTACAGCTGGTTGAGTAAAGCATAAGGTTAATTAAGCAAATATTGTGGGCTCATAGAAGCAAATATTGAATCTGGATAGGATCTTAGAGACTATCAACTCTAGCCTCCTTATTTCACAGAAAAGAAAATTCTAAAACAAATTTCAGAGAAATAAAATGACTTTTCCAAGGTCATATAGTTAATTAGGACAATAGCAAAACCCACATTGGATTGGTTGTCAATCAGTTTTGAATCTTTGCTATGTTATTGCTATCTATGCCCTTGAACAAGGCATTTAATCTCACTTTGCCTATTTTCCCATCTATAACAATGAATGGGTTGTACCAGGTGTTCTGTTACTCCCTTCTAGCTCTAAATCCTGTAATTCATTAAGAGAAAGCCCACCTATAAACACTTCATTCATTTGCCTATTTCTTATGAGATAATAAAAAATATTTAGCAAAGCATCACATAGAACACTTAGGAAGTAAAATTTTGGTCAAAATTAAAGAGTAAAAGTTACACTCAACCACTACAGAAAACCAGGGTAGAATAGATTGGCGCCAAGTTAACAAGAGTATTGAATGTCAGACTAAGAATTTTGGACAATTTCAGCAAGAAATGGGGAGCCATTGTAGGATTTTAAGCAGAAGAGTGATCTAACCAATCCAATACTTTAAAACATGAATTTATCAGATGACTATTAATTTCTTCAACAGTAAAAATCTTATTTACCCAATAAAAAAATTAACACCTTAAAAGCAGGGGTTTATGTGACACCCCTTTATTTCTCCATAGCAACTACTATGGGCTTTTTGGATATATGTTCAGTATGTACTAGCTGTTTATGTTTGAGATGAGACTTCAAACTCTGTCAACTGATAACTCAGTGATCACTGATGGTCATCAAAAACCAGGCCAGTAGATATAAACCCTCAAAGCAAAAACAAGAAACTAACCACTTAATTGCTTCAGAGCAAGAGGTAGCCTGAGAACTATATGATATCAGGCACACAAACCAATTGATTAGCCAGCTGGTAAACCTTTGGTTTTGGATTTCATTAAAATGCAATTATTACTTACTGGGACATAATTTTTGGAAGCAAAAAACAATCAAAGTTCAATATGACTCATCAGCTTCTAAAGCTTTATCCAGCACTAGTGCCTCATATTTGCCAGAAGGAAAAGCAGCAGGTTAATTATGTTGTTTTTATTTCCATTTCACTTTTTTATTATTATTTATGACTTCACTGCAGGATCAGGCAAAGAGTGGCATCAGACTGTGAGCAAGAAAGCATTCTGAGCCCAGAGTCAGAAATAACTAAACAAAGAGACTTGAAAAAAACAACTAGGCAGGAAGATCTTCTTGGACTTCTAAGATTATTTCTAATGTGAAAGGCCCCATTAGCAATGGTAATAATAATAATAATAATAATGATAATGATAATGACAATGTTAATGATTTAACTTCTTGTGGGTGTGAAGAAGAGTGGATAGTTTTCAGGATTGTTCATCTATATACTCACATCTGGAGAAACATGTAAGGTAAACTCAACCATGCAGAATATTTCAAAAAAGCTATTTGTCATATCTGGTAACATTTTCCCTTTCTACATTTAATGAAATGTAATATCTACATTTAATAAAAAGGAATATCTACATTTAATGAAAAGGAATATCTTCATGGAACTTCAGACCTAGAAGGGAGATATATTCTTAGAATCATCAGCTATTAGAGCACTAAATAGACTTTAGACTATAGAACATTATACCTGGGAGAGAACATAGGTCAGAGAACATAAACTATTAAAATTCAAAGTGATCAAAGACCACAAAGCAAAGAATGATAGAGCTGGAATGGACTTTAGGACATAGAATGAGAATGCTAAATCTGGAAATACCCTAAAAAAAGAATATTATTAGGAAGATACCATAGATAAAGAGAATGTTCGAGCTAGAAGGGACATCAGAATTTAAATAAATTATGTTTAATCATGAAGGAATCATAAGACATAGAAAATGGAATATTAGTGCTGGACAGAACCAGAGAATATAGAAAAAAGAATGTTAAAATCAGGAAGGGGTCATAGAGCACAACATTTCAGAGGGATTTTATAAAAACTATAGACTGTAGTGCTAATATGAGCCTTAGAGATCATCTACTCCAACCTTCTCATAGTCTTAATGAAGAAACTAAGACCAAGAGAAGTTGTCACCAAAATCATCCAATTGAATACATAAACCATTTAATGTTTGGCCATTTCAATCATGGCTGACTCTTTGTGACTCAATTTAGGGTTTTCTTGGCAAAGACACTGGAGTAGTTGGCCATTTCCTTCTCTAGTTGATTTAACAGGTGAGGAAAATGAGGCAAAAATGGGTGACTTACCCAAGTCACACAATTAGAAAGTGTCTGAAGTCACAGTTGAACTCAGGAAGAGGAATATTTCTTCCCCAGGCTCAGCATTCCATCCACTGGATCATATATCTTTCCCATTGACCATATGCATATATTCAAAGAGTATTTTTGAAAGATATAACACTAAAATTCCACTTAGGAAATCAAGTTCTCCCAACCCAAAAATGGAATAAAGGGAATAAATCCAGACAAAAAAGTCTGAGTCTTGGGTTAGAATCCCAGCTCCAACACTGATTAATTATGCCACATATGATTCTGGATAAGTCACTAATTTCTTCCAACCTCACTCTCTTCATCTCTCAAAGTGGGATAATATTATTTTCTCAGGATCCATTACATGGTTGTTGCAAGAACTGAAAGAAATAACATGTATGAAAAGTCTTTGTGGACTATACAATGTAAGCTTTACTCTTCGCATATAGTAAGCACGCAAATATATATATATATTGAATTAATTATCTAGTAATTAATGAGCTAATTAGTGGCAGAAAGAACTTGGAGACAATATCAAAAAAGCATGATGCCCTCAAAAATAAGATTTCAGGCAAAAGCATCTAACACATGTGAAATCATTAGATAATGATGTAAGAAAGTATTCAATTAAATGCAAAAGGTTGTGGTATAAAAACCAAATACCACAAGAGTTTAAAGATGGAAAAGCCAGTGTTGTCTAGTAGTTATGGTTCTGTAAAAGTGAAATTTAAGTTAGAAATTGAAGAATGGCCAGTTTTACTTGGTTTCTATTGGTTTGTATTTAACCATTGTGTTGTTTTGCCTCTGTAGGATGTAAGTTGTCTTTTGTATGCCTAGGGCCAAGCACTGGGCTTTTGATTTAGTAACTGCTAAGAATGACTGAGTGGGTGATAGCTTGGGATAATAAGAAATGAGAGAATATGAATGTTTTAAACATGGAGCACTGTAGCATTTATTAATCACCAATTATGTACAAAGCACTGTGTTAAGCCCTAGGGATCCAAAAACAAATGGAAACCCAGTTACATTCCCTATATTCAGCCCTTCCCTTAATTTTTCAGGAATAATAGCATAATAGATTTAAAGCTAGAAGGGACTTTCGAGACCATTGAATCAGAACCCTTTCTTTTATAGGAAGCACAACACTTTGAGAAATTAAATGACTTGGTCAAGGTCACACAGTAAGTAAATGGCAAAGCTGGAGCCCTCCAATCCCATTGCCTTGTCATTCCAAATTTCTCTACCAAACCTATGTCACATCTTATTGAGCTATTCATCTCTTGAAATACTGATCTCACAGACCAAGAGATTGGAGGTTCAAATCTAGTCTCAGACACCTACTAGCTGTATGACCCTGGACAAGTCACTTAACCCCAATTTTCTCCCCTTTACTATTCTACTGCCTTGGAACCAATACTTAGTATTGATACCAAGATAGAAGGTAAGAGTTTAAAAAAATAAAGCTCTCACTATAGGACACAATAGCAGGCTTAGGGGTGGTGAATCAACACAGCAATGACAGAAACTACTTTCTCCATCACTGAACCCAAAGCTCCATTACTTGATTTGCAAATCCAAAACTGTTTTCAGGCTGAGCCAGGTGTGACTAAAATTATTTTTCTAATTCTAATCTGCTCAGTATTTTTCAATTCCTTCACAATTTCTTCTGGAATCCCTTTGAAGGGTAAATTTTTTCAGTTAAAAAAATCCCACAGATCTCAAAGGTGTCATCTGAATTGCTCAAACTGTCAAGGCTGTGTTAGGTAATCAAAAGATTCTTTAAACCTCTGTTTTCTTATATTTTTAATTGCCTTGAATATGATTACCAACAGTACACACCAGAGGTCGTGCTGAATTGGAATGAAAAAATCATATTCTGATGCTGAGGGCATGGCTTGGTGAGTGTTTCTCCTTGGATTAAATTCCTGGGAGAGTAGGCTACCTAGCTTGTCATTTGAAGATATCCTTAATAGCTATCTTGAGGGAAACTGTTGAACCTAGAGAAAGTTAAGAAATAAGGATCTCCAGTTCAAAAGTAATCTTCAGCATGCTATGATCTCAGAGGCTTTCTCTAAAGAGTTGATACTGGGGGAAGGAAAGATTTCTACTCATTCCATGATCTTAAAAGCACCAACTCTACAAGATCAAGGAATTCTGGCATCATGGAAAGTTCACTACCTGGGAAACGTGAGACCTGAATCATGCTTCTGTCACTAACAAGTAGTATGACCCTGAACAAGTCATTTCCCTCCAGTGAATCTCTTTTTTCCCATGTGTAAATAAGAGTTGGAAGACATTTCAGACCTTCTATGTCCTATGATTGCTGCTGCAATCCATGTAGCCCAATGCAAGGAACATTAGGAGGCAGAGCGGTGTTGAAATTTGGTGCTAGAAATTTGTTGTTGTTCAGTTGTGGCAAAGATACTGGATTGATTCATGGGTCATTTCTTTCTCCAATGGATTAAGGCAAACAGAGATTAAGTGACTTGCCAAGGGTCATAGAGCTACTGTCAAAGGCAACATTTGAACTCAGGTCTTCCTGACTCCAGGCTCAAGTGCTTTATCCACTGAACAACCTCATTCAATAGAATTCCACTTCAGGTATTTGCCATCTGAGCGACACTAAGCAATTGCATCATTTATACAACATTCATTCTAATCTCTGTATCTCATTTTCCTCAAATTGAGAAGACCAGATTCAAAAGTCTCCAAGGATCCTAAAATCTATGATCCAGTTTTTTTCCAGAAAAACAGAGGAAAGCATTTCCTGTATTTGCCTCTCAAAGGGTTCTGCTTTTAGATTATGAGGCTGATTGGGAGACACACCATACACTTGTTCCCACTGAGAAGCAATGGGATACAAATTGGGTCTCATCTCAGCACTGTGCCTTTTTTCTACCTTTATTACAAATACGAATTTCTCATAAAATATGATCTTTGAAAGCTGGCAACTACCAATTACCCTCACACACACCACACACCTAATATGAGAGTTTTAAATCCCCCTGTTACTGTTTAGGGCAAGAAGAATGATGAGGACCATTTCTTAGACTAATAAGACTGGAGTAAGAAAACCCAGGGGACCACTCATTCCTGGTGTCTCTTGTTTTAGGAAAAATGAGATCCAGGAAGAACTGAAGTGAAATAAGGATTTATTTATTTAAACAATTGCTCTACTTATAAAAAACACTATGCATAGTACAATGGAAGGTGCTGGGGGCCATCAAAGCCATGCTGTTTGACACAGTTGCACGTGGAAACCAGGAGGTCACAAAGTGGCCCCTAGGAAGCATGGAGACACCCACTCAGCCCCACTCTGTGAAACTTCTCCCACTAACATCCCTTATTATTGGAATTGCTATGATCATTGTTCTCTCCCTTGCTTCAGGAAAAATAATATGAGAGTAAATTACTTTCAGGATTAATACTAATGCTCCACATTATCCCCCCAGAATATAACCAAAAGATTATCCTTACAAAATCAAACCTTAAGATTATTATGAGTTAACTTCTACTTATGCACATAATTTCTTTTATTTGAACCCTTACCTTCTGTCTTGGAATCAATACTGCATATTGTTTCTAAGGCAGAAAATCAGTAAGGGCTAGGCAATGGGGGTTGTGACTTGTCCAGGGTCACACAGCTAGGAAGTGTCTGAGGTCATATTTGAACCCAGGACCTGATTCTCAATCCACTGAGCCACCCAGCTGCCCCCATGCATATAACTTCTAACAAAGCTGCACTCAAAATTCCCCATCCAATGTATTGGCCTAGAACAAGCTCTCCTGGGCAAGTTTATTAATTACTCTTCAGTAGCTATGCCTCAATGACTTGTTTTACCCACTAAAATCTGTCTTGGAAACCCCAATGTATCATTAGAAAAATGATATTTAAAATTGGATTGTTTCTGTTATCTTTTGATCACTCAACTAGGCAACAGCAGTGTTTGTTGATTGTCTTCTAGAACTCCTGATTGATTATCTATTTTATTAAAAGTAACAAATGATTTTTCTTTGATTGTACACAAGCCCAAGCACCTCACAGGTTAATGAAAGAACTGACCTCTAGCTACACCTATGACTAAACCATTTATCTTTTGAAAGAGATTTGTGTAGGTTGTCAGAATCAATAGTAACAATGTAAGTATATAGAATTATCACAGAATGTTAATCAAATGATTTGTTAAAAGTTAATGTTAAAAGTTAATTTGTTAAAAGTTAAAAAAAGTTAAAAGTTATCACTTATCCAATTATCTTCATTTAACATGTATGTTGAATAATGTAGCTGTGTGTCAAGAAAATATGTAACCACTGCAGGGTATAAAAATAAATACAATCTGGGCCACATGGAGTAGTTCTATGCAAGGTCTGACCCAGGCTGACACTCTCAACTGTTTTCTCATCACTTATTTATGCCTTTGCCACCACACCTAGTTGCAGATCCCCCTGAAGCTGTGGATAAGGCCAGTCCCAGAGACCATAACAGTCTGTAATTGAGAGGAGAAAGCTGTTGATTATTAATAACCTGATTTGCTAAAGCCAAGGCTTTAGTTTCTTCTTCCATAAGAGTTGTGGGGGGAGGTTGGGGAAGGATTTCCCTTTAAAATTTCAAACAAAGGCTCAAGATCTGCAGTAGAAATTTTCAGAAAAGGATGAATTCAATTAATATCCCCCAATAATATTTTTTTAATCATTTAAGGTTGTGAGATGATCAACCCTCAATTGCAAATTATGGTGGGATACAAGATTTGCATTCCCAATTGTATGGAAAAACAATGGCAGGGGAGTGGGCTTACGGATGACCTTAAAGGAAAAATAATTTCCTGTCTTTTTTTGACATTATTTTTTTTTAATTTGGTCAATTTCAAAATTTCCTGTCTTTTTAAGAACTGCAGGAAGGGGTAAGAGAGAATATGGTAAAGGATTTGTCCACTGAAATTTGTGACTGCTACCTGCCAATCAGTTGAATGATAGTATAATCATAGATCATTTGAAATTTTAAAGGGAAATCCTTCCCCAACCTCCCCCATACTCTTATGAAAAAGGAAACTAAAGCCTTGGCTTTAGCAAATCAGGCTATTAATAATCAACAGCTTTCTCCTCTTCATTACAGACTGCAGTGGTCTCTGGGACCCACCCTGTCCACAGCTTCCGGGGTCCTCGACTAGGTGTGGGAGTGAAGACATAAATGAGCGATGGGAAAACAGTTGAGAGTGGGTGAGGCTTTGCACCTCTGTTTGTCCTAGTTTTCTCATCTGTAAAAGGGGCATAATAATACTACTCCTTTCTTCCAGGATTGTTATAAAGAACAAATGAGATAATGATTATAAAGTACTTAGCATAGTACCTAGAACACAGTGAGCACTATACAAACATTAACTATTAATATTATTAAGACAGTTGAAACTGCAAGTCTCAGGTTCAGAAAAGACACCAAAGCTAATGGCAAGATTCATCTACATAAAGATGACAGTTGAAGGCATGAATATGGGTGAGTTGGCAAAAGGAGAAAGTGAGTACCAAAGGTGGGGAAGGAGATAGTGAAGGACAGAACTCAGAAGAATATCAGAATAAAAGAGAAAAGCTCATTTCAAAGATAAAAAAGTGGCTAAAGGAGTGTGGATAAATCAGAGGAAAATTCTGTGGGAATCAAGGAAAGAAAGAAAGAAAGAAAACCAATGGAGAAGAGAATGTGAAGAAAATTGAGGTGTTTAGAGATAGAGAAAGATAAAATATGGATATAGGTACCTCCATCAGTATAGAGTTGTGTAATGGAGGAATTACTTGGTAAAAGGGATAGAGGAGGAATGGATATCTTCTCCCTCAAAGCAGGCTCCAGGAAAAGCAGCTGATGTTTTAAGTTGGCCCAGAGAGAGGAGAGAGGGAGTAGTTTCCCCCTTCAGCCTTCCCTCCTCAGCTATGGCTGCTTCCCTAAACTGGCTCTTGACTTCCTCCACTACTAGAGCCTCAAGTTTTTCTTGTAAGAGAGATTACTCTCCCCCTCAAGCTGGCCCACTCACACTTGAGTCACTTTGGGGAAAAAACAACAACTTTATTATAACTAAGTCAGCTGGGGATAACGCTAAGAAATGGCTGGCAGGGAAAGGTTTGGGGAGGAAATCAGAGGGGGGTTCCCTACTCTAACCACCCTTCCCTTCCCTCCTCGAGTTGGGGAAATCATGTCAAGTTGCCATCCCATAGCACAATGCCTGACACATGAAAGACATCTATTAAATGCTTATTGATTTCCTAATTGAATTGATCCCAGATTCTTTTGCTTCTATGGCTGCTGGCTGCCTTAAATTTGGCTTTCTTCTCTATGCAACAGACAACTGCCTCCCTTGGATGGTTTAGGTAGCAAACAGATTTCAAGCATTCTAGACATAAAAAGTGACCCAAGTAAACAATACACTCACAGGAGAAAGGAACCCCATAAAGGTGAGGTCGGTGCTAGCTCCTTCGATTTAGGGAGACCTATCAATCAACTACTTATTAAGGGCTTTCTCAGGGCCAGTATCAATGTTAGATGCTATGGAGATTCAAAATAAAAAAATGTAATAGCCCCTGCCATAAAAAAAAACCCTTTGATTATAATGGGGGAAAATATAAATGTAATCTGGGATTTGAAAAGGGAGATTGAGCCAAAGAGGAAGAGGGCACTTCAGAAAAGAAAGTCACCCATCAGGAGGAACAAGTGTAAAATCCTCTTGTTAGTGTGATAGGATAGTGTTGGACTAAATTTCATGGAGATCTACATTTATATGTTATGACTGATACATACCAGCCACAACCCATGAGATCATTTCCCTGTGGCTCCATTTCCTTGTCGGTAAAATAAAGATAATGTGTTTTTTCTAGAAGGAAAACTCATCCTGATGCAGATCAGGAATGCCTCTATGCTTTAGAATTTTAGAGAATTTCCTGGAGATTAGTGACTTACCCAGAGTCACAAAGTCAGCATAGGACAATGGCAAATATTCTGTAGACATGCAAAATTTGTATACACTTACATATTTTCTTTTTTTCTATATATCCCAGATGATTCCTTTCTTCAGCTGGTATCACCAAAAGCCCAAAACCTGTTTTCAAGCCTCCAACCCAAGGTCCTTCAGGAGAGATGTGCCAAGACTGTTGGGACCTTAGAATCTTTACCCAGATCCTGACTCTTAAACTCCCGTGTGACTCTCTGTCACATGCTCCTATCAATCCGTTTGCATTACAGTCTTTTGCAAATGAGATCTCTCCCTATTACACTATCCACTTTCTTGTTGTTCAGTCATTTTTGGTTATATCTGATTCTTTGGGACCCCATCTGCGGCTATCTTGGCAAATGTAGTTTACCATTTCTTATCATTTTACAAATGAGGAAACTGAGGCAAGCAGGATTAGGTAACTTGTCTAGGGTCACATGGCTAAGAAGTATCTGAAGCATGATTTGAACTCTAGAAGATGAGTCTTCCTGACTCCAGACCTGGCACTCTTTCAATTGTGCCACCAAGCTACCCCTTTCTAATCTCTATCCTATCATGAAAAGAGAATAATAGATAAGCATGTAAATAAGCAAAGTGTTGTGATTTAGAAAGAAAATATGTCTCAATGAGGAAGAAGAAAGAAACAGAACTAGAATGAGAAGAGGAAGAAAAGGGGTAAAAGAGAGAGGAATTGAAGGAGAGATGAAATGTGATCCTGTAGGAAGTGGGATGTGAACATAGAAATACAGGACTGCCTTGTCTGATAACAAGCCATCTCTTGCCCTTAAACTTGGATCTCAAACTTCCTGGAAATGGAGATCTTGGGAAGAGAAAGCCTTGATTCTTTCTAAGGTTCATGGATGTGCCAGTGCAGTTCAGGCAGCTGAGCAAATCCTCAACCAACCAATAGTCCACATGAGACATTTCTCCTACAGTCAAACCACTCCCTTCTGGTACCATTAAAAAGAGAACTCAAATATTGGGGATTTTTTTCCTGTTATTTCCCCGTAAAAGTCTATTGTGCTCTTACAAATACACTCATTATAGTCTCAAGATTCAATTTACATAATTGAGGCAGTCCAGCTAATTTTAGGAAAATTACAACTTTGCGGAAAAATAAGTGTTATACAGTAATTATGGCAAAGATGTTCTGCCTTGTGTCAGGCACAATGAAATTAGTAGGTTTAAAAATTAGGAACAAGGGCCTCTAAGCTCTCAATGTCATTTTAAAAATGAGAGAGCACTGTTAAGAAACAGCTCTGCATGTTAATCACAGCACTTGGGAACATTGTGTTTTAAGATATACGATTCTCAACCTTGTTAAAAGAAATATTGAAAGAGGGAAATTGATTTTTTTTCCAGAAAATTTGCCTGTCACACTGGAAGATAAGTTACTGTTATGTGTGTCCATTAAAGGAGTTTATTATGTGAAAAGTCATATACCAGGAAGAGAGGGAAAAAGTTCAATCAGCATTGACTTCATCCAGGATTGAGTCAATGTCTTCTAATTCTAAGAATTGAAGACAAGTGAGTGGTTCTCACTGATATCCATAGGAACTATGCAAAGAATTGGGATCTCCTGAGTAGGAATAAGTGCTACAAGCATTTGGAAAATTCTGTCATGGCAGGGAGTGATTTTGGAAGTGTATTCCCTAAAAGAATAAACAAATTAATTGCCACTCTATGCATTATATTACTGAGACCTTAAAAAGTTGTCAATATATTTGGTACATAAAAACAGTACCATGGAACCATGTTTTGATTTTAGAGTTCAAAAGAGATGACCACCATAGAAAAGAGGATGCCAGAGTAAAAATTGATGAATGATAAAAAGGCTTATCAAGTGATTACTTTGTGTCAAGCCCTGTCCTAAGTGCTGAAGAGGCAAACACAAAAGGGAAGTAGTACCTCCCCTCAAAAAGCTTACATTCTAATAAATGTGTAGGGGAGTTGTAGTCAAAGAAGCTCTTCATAGGCAATGCTATTATGGGTTTCATTTCCATTTTTAGGAGAGGAGTAGGGGTGAGAAGCATTTGTAATGTGATGGGAAATGGCCACAGTAAAAAGGATATTCAGTTCCTCTTAACTCCATTCTTTTCAAGGTAGGGCATTCAAAGACAAAGATCTTAATTCCTTCCTAAAACAAATGACTTAGCTCCTCCATGCATGAATTCTTGAATCCTACTTTGGACAAGAATTTAGCATCTAGTATTTAGAAGGTTGGAGCCAGAAGTGATGTTAAAATGGAAATATAGCAATATAAAAGTATTGATAGAAATTCTTTTTATACTTTGTCCTTTTCATTTGGATGACCTATTTGTTGATAGTGCTTGCATATGAAAGAAGGGGGCAAATTAAGCAATCCATAGAAATAATCAGCTTGACCCAGGAGTGTAGATTCCTTCCATGCTTTTCTCTACCCTCTCATTTATTTAAGTTTATTTAATTTAGAATATTTTTCTAGTTACATGAATCATGTTCTTTCCCTCCCTTCCTTCCACCCTCCTCCCATAGCCAACAAGTAATTCCACTGGTTTTGATATGTGTCATTGATCAAGACCTATTTCCATATTATTCATATTTACACTAGAGTGATCATTTAGAGTCTACATCCCCAATCATATCCCCATTGAATCTACCCTCTCATTTAGGAGGATAAATGAAGTGGGA
The DNA here is from genome assembly GCF_027887165.1 of Monodelphis domestica. Lineage (NCBI taxonomy): Eukaryota > Metazoa > Chordata > Mammalia > Didelphimorphia > Didelphidae > Monodelphis > Monodelphis domestica. Next base: position 39,047,940 of record NC_077232.1, read on the forward strand.
GTCATTGAGAGTTTTTGAAAGAGGACAACCTGATAGAAAGAACAGAGAAGCCAGTCAGCACCAAAAAGTCAAATCTGGAACCATAATTCAGATTCAATCTCACTGGTTTTTTTACATGTCAAGATCATTTTCATTTATCATTTTCTGACATTTGTGCAATCTATGTTCTCTCCTGCCCTCCCTTCACTACCTTCTCCCCAAAATGGCAGGTAAAATGATATAGATTATACATGTGTTATCATACAATACATATTTCCCTGTTCATCATGTTGTAAAGGATGACACATATTGGTTACACTAGAGAAAAGTACATGGAGGAAATAAAGTGGGGAAAGATATGCTTCAGTCTTTATTCAGACTCTCTCAGTTTTTTATATAATGGTAGACAACCTTTTTTATCATCAGTCTTTTAGGGTCCTGGATCCTGGCATTGCTGAAAATAGTTAATTCATTCACAATTGATCATCATACATTATTTCTGTTAATGTGTATATTCTCCTCGTTCTCTTTGCTTTATTTTGCATCATTTCAGGTAATTCATTCCAAGGTTGTTGTTTTTTTTCTGATGATTTTATTGTTCATCATTTCTTATGGCAGAATAGTATTCCTTTACAATCATATTCCATGACTTGTTTAGTCATTCCCCAATTGATGAACATCACTTCAATTTCCAATTCTTTGCCACCATAAAAAGAGCTGCTATAAATACTTTTGTACAAGTAGGTCATTTCCCCATCTTCAATCTCTTTGGGATACATATCTAGTAGTGGTATTTCTAGGTCAAAGGATATGCACAATTTGATGGCTGTTTGATCATGGTTCCAAATTGCTCTTCAGAATGGTTACATCAGTTTGCAACTCCACCAACAGTGTATGTCTCTCAGTTATGCATTTTTTCATTGTGATACTACCATAATATAGAATAGGTAGGAAGGAAATTGTGTCCCTCCAGAAGCAATAATAACAACTTGACATTAAATCATTTGATCAATGAAGAGATGAGCCTGAAAGTAGTTTGAAATGTGAATTCAAGGACACTGCTTCCTGAATTCCAACTATCTGCATAGACATGGGGGAAGAGGAGAGAGACTTCTCAATGAACCCAACAATCCAAGTACAAAAACTAGGCTTTAAGCAGAGTATAGATGACTGGCCTGGCAGAAGATTTGAAAGTTATCTGATGCATATCTGACTCCAAGTTCAAGAGATCCTCAGCTAAGAGAATTCCAAGTACTAGTTATTACAGAGAGATCTTTCCTAATTCTTTCTTCTGTTGAAGAAGGAAGAAGAAAGTCCACATGGTTCCTGTGCACTGTGTGTCTTAGAATGCAAAGTTACCAAGGAATCATACGTTACAGATGGTAGAAAATCTAGTAAGTTAGTACCCAGCAGCAACTAGTGGGACAGTGTCCTGTAAGATCATGGTCAGAGAGAATTGTGTCAAGATATCAATGATTCTTTAGTCTTAGACTATTAAAGACATGGTTATTCCTCCTTCTGCAGCAGCTAGGTGGTACAATGGATAGAGAGCTCAGCCTGGAATCTGGAAGTCCCGAGTTCAAATCCATCCTCAAATGCTTACCAGCTATGTGACCTAAACACATCACTTAACCCTGTTTGCCTCATTTTCCACAACTAAAAAAGGAGATGAAAAAGGAAATGACAAACGACCCCCAGTATCTTGGTCAAGAAAAACCCAAATAGGGTCAAAAAGGACTTGACAAAATGATTGTTGTTGTTCAATTTCCTTCTATATTCTTTGGACACATGTCTTTTACATGTATCTCTCTGTAGTACTGGGGTTTGTGAGAGAGAGAAAGAAAGACAGAGGCAGAGAGAAAGGTATACAGATAAATACAAGTAGGCAGATAGGTAGGCAGGCAGAAATATAGAAAAATACAAAGAGATAAAGAAGGAAGAGAGAAAATGAGTGTGGAGGCACAGTGTTAAGGACTGGGGATACAAATACAATAAAATAAATATTTCCTTCCCTCAAAGAGTTCACATTTGTATGCGAGATAAGAAAATATCTTATAGTTGAAAGTGAGGGAGAGGGTAAAGAGGTCTCACCAATCAGGCAAGTAGGATCCAAGCTTATGGAAAAGATGTTTTGTTGCTACTAAGGATGATCAAAAAGTGTCATGGGGAAAATTAATAATATGGAAATAGGTACCACGTGGCAACATTTGCACAACTGAGTGAAATTGCTTGTCAGTTCTGGGGGAGGGAGAGAGAAAGAAAATGAATCATGTAAACATGGAAAAATATTTTTAAATAAATATTTTAAAGTATCATGGGGATTATAATAAGGAAAGAAGGAGGATCAAAGAAATCATAGGCTCTTTTCCTGGAATTGAGGAGTTAAAAATGACTGAAAAACAAGAGGGAAAGATGTAATTTAGTGCCTTCAAGCCCTACTCTACCAACTTTCCCCTCTTCCCTAAAGAATTTTTGAAACTAATTTATCCACTTGGTTTGTTAGCAGACCTGGCCTTAGATGAAACAAGCAGCTACAAAAATGGAACTCATTATTAAGAAATATACCTGGGAGGTTTTGCATTTATTCTTCAAGGGCCATACAAAGGACTGAGATTTCCAGGAGGCTTCAGTTCATTTGACAAGAATATACTTTGTCCACTGAAAATCTATTCTTCCTCAGGGACTAAACTTTTAACACTATTTTCACTGTCTTAGTTCAGAAAATGTAGTTTTCCAATTCAACAACATGGTTCATCATCTGTATTCAGTTCCTAGGTTCTGATTTAATCCAATTAGATTCACACCTCTAAAACTTGTCTCTACATTTTGATGCATTACCTTCTATATATCCCAGATGATGGAAAGTCCAAACAAACTAATAGAGGTCACTAGGAGGATCTCATTCAGGAAAGCACTTCCGGCAACTGGCTTAAAAAGATAGTTCAAGAAATACAAGAATGCCCAGGAGAGCTGGCCCTTGGCTAAAGGAGTGAAATATAAGTTTAAAGGGCTCTCCCTCAGAAGAGCATGGTCTCAGTGAGTCAAAGGATTTGGAATCAAATCATACATCCTAATGCTTAACTATATGATTTTGAGAAAAAAATCATTTACCATCCATATGCTTCAGATTCCTCTTCCACAAAAATTCCCTTTGGTGTTTTCCTTGTCTTTATTTGACATGTTTTCCCTGCTTGGGAAAGCCTACATCATTGCCACTCCCTCTCTTGCTTTCCAGGTCCATTTTAAGTTTTGTCTGCAAAAAAGAATTTGCATCTGCTGTCTTGCCTTGTTTCAACTCCCCAGAACAAGATGCCCCTCCCAGGAAAAGTTCATCAGTTCTAAACTCACCACCAGGTTGCTAACTCAAGCCTTAATTAAATCCATTACTCTCCTCCATCCTCTGATTGGAAGTCTAGAGGACAATGTACCAAAATCCTCCCAATGCCTTCCTTCATTGAAGGCAAAAACTGTACTCTCAGATTACTCTACTTTGCATCTGCTGCCCTACCTGGTTTCATCTCTATGAAACAAGATGCCCCCACAGCAAGTACCCCATGGTGTCCTGTCCCTCTCCTTTCCTGCCTCCATTTTGTTGTTATTGTTGTTTGCTGTTTCCATCTTCAGAGTGTAAATTTGTTGAGAACAAGGATGGTCTTTTATTTTATTAATTGTATCCACTGTACTTAGCACAGTACCTGGCATATCATAGATGCTAAATAAATGTTGATTGAATTCTATTGTATTATTGTATTCCCCCATCAAATTATGAGTTTCTTGATGATAGAGACTATCTTGCTTATTTTTATTTGCATACCTAGTGTTTAACATAACTGACAATTATAATTGCTTATTGATAAGTGTTTTATCTATCCATATGTATATTCATCTAATATCTATTTATAGATCATAAATAATAAAGGTGAACAAGATGGCTTCAGAGGGCCCCTCTAACTCTATATTTATGACCCCATGAAGAGAAATTATATGCTTTTCTGCTTGACTGGACAGCAGAATTCAATATGATGGGTTGAAATAAAAAAGACAAATTTTAACATACATTACAGGGGACTCCCTAATATGGTAAGCCAAACAAAAGTAAAACAAATTGCCTACAAAAGTAGTGAAGGTCTCGCTTCTTTGAGATCACAGAACAAGGACAGATTCTTTATAAGCCATGAATTATATTAGATTGCTTCTAAGGTCACTTCCCATTGTCACATACCAAAATTCCTTTAAAATAGCCCGGTCTCACTTGCTTCTCTTTTCTGCTTGGGCATTTTACCTTTTCCCTGAAGAAGAGGACTTTCCTTCCCTTTCCCACCAGAACTAGTGTCATCATGTTCTGTCTCCATTGAAACTTTCTTTTACAAAAGGAGATCTTTCCATTTCTACAAAAGTTAACCACATGAGATCATAGATGTAGAATAAAGACATCCCCATGGACATTTAGTCCATGGACATTTAGTTCCATCAAACAGTTGAGAAAACTGAGATTTAGGGAGCCTAATTGACTTGATCATTTGCCCATGGTTACATGATATGTTTCAGAGATGAATTTGAACCAAAGATATATCTTGTATATACTAATGTATGTGCATATTATCTGCTCCATTAGAATATAAGTTCCAAGAGGGAAGGACTATTTTTGCTTTTATTTTATATCTCTGGCATTTGGCACAGTTTCCTGTGCATCGTAAGGACACAGTAACTGCTTATTGATTGAGAGAGTGAACTCAGTTACATTGAATCGTCACTACCCTCATAACTCAAAATTTTATAGTACTTTAAGATTTATAGGACATATTCCTCACTGAAGCCTTGTCCCATAGATAGTACAACTATACTTTACACAATTTACAGCTAAGGAAACGGGACTCTGGGAAATGGGGTACTTGCTGGGAAATGGGGACTAGGTATCTTAGACAGAATTTCAACTTATATGCATGGCTGTAAATTCAATGGCTGTTATGCCATAGAGAAATTGAAAATTATTGGACATAGTCTTTTATGTATAAAATAGAATAAAAAAACTGATATTCAGTCAAAGGATTTGGGTTCAAAACCTAGTTCTGCTACTAATCACACATATGTCTTTAGACAAATAATGTAATCCTTAAATTCATTTGATTCTTTGTTGCATTGAGTGCTTAAATGATTCCATAAAAGCACAGTTGGGTAAAACATGGATGATTCTTATGGGAAAGAATGCTATCCACATCCAAAGAAAGAATTGTTGGAGTAGAAACACAGAAGAAAAACAACTGCTTGATCACATGGTTCGATTGGGATATGATTGGGGATGTAGACTCTAAGTGATCATCCTAGTTAATAAAATGGAAATAGGTCTTGATCAATGACACATGTAAAACTCAGTGGAATTGCACATTGACTATGGTAGGAGTGGGGGGGGGGAGGAGAGGGAAAGAACATGAATCCTGTAACCAGAGAACAATATTCTAAATAAATAAACAAACTTTTAAAAAATGGGTCATTGCAATTAACTCTACTAGATAACAAACTCTAGGAAAGAATCAGGAAAATTTGGAGCTGGAGGCCATCCATTCTAATCTAACCTAAATCCAATTACACTTAAGTAGTGATCCAGGCTTGGTTAGAAGCTTTCTAGTGAAGGAACAACTCATCACCTCCCTGCAGTCATCATTTATAATCCAAGGTGCACCTTTAGTGCAGTGGGAGAATGGAGGGAGGAAGAAGTCATCTTGAGACTCACCAAAATCCATTCTGTAGGAACATTTTGTCCAAAGTAGGGTCAGGCCTGAGGCCCATAACAAATAGAAAGCAGTATGGTACAATGGAAAAAGTAACAAAATTGGACTTTAATGCTTCACATTCCAATTGTACTTGTACTATTTTTTACTTGTATGGCATTAACTAACCTTTTAAATTGTCTGCATCTCAGTTTTCCTAATCTGTCAAATGAATCAGTTGGACTAAATAACCTCTAAGTTCCTTTTTAGGCATTTGAGCCTCTTCAAGGGAAATTAGACATTTGATTTCATTGGTATAGTGAATCCTAGTGAGAAATTTTCTGCCACTAATACAGATTGACAACTTGTTTGCCACTTACAGTCTCAGAGAGTTGCTCTTGATCCTGTGATCCCTCATAAATGAAGCTTATTCTGACTTGAAAGCATCAACAGAAAAGTCCCCATCGTGGCTTAATATCCAGTCCGAGTATAATTCCTCATCATGTCATGGCAGTGTTTTTGACTTCTCAAACACTCTGCCATTGGAGAAAAAAAAGGAAAAAAGCCCCATCGGTTCCAACCAAATTGGGAAAGCTTCACATACAGTCCTGGGAATGCATCAAATGTATATGTTGTTGCCCAAGGATAAGTAGCTAAAAAGGATACAACATCAAAGGGTAAATGGAATCGGCAACAACATCAAAGGGTTGGCAGTTACAGTGTTTTATCACTCCATGTCACAAAATCTAAGGCACATAGGTGTCAAAATTGATACCTTTGAAGAAATATGGACAAAATATTGGATCCTCAAAAGAATAACCAAATAATAGTTAATGATATTCATAACCTAAAAGTCATTCCTCATAATAGCCAAAGAAAGCCAGTATCAATCTTGTATGGTATTGATTTCAGAGTCAAAGAAACTAAGTTCCAATATCTGAATCTGGAGAAAATTGATGTGGGTTCAAATCTCAGTTCTACCACTATCTGCATGGCTTAAAGCAAGTTAAAAATTTCCAGTCTCAGTTGCTTCATATGTAAGGAGTAGGGCAAGACTAGATAACCTCAGATGTACTTTTTGATTCTTCTGTATGCTCTAAGATCTCATAATGAAATCTGCCTCTCAGCTGATGTAACTCTCCTATCTGATGGATCAAACTCTCCAAGTCACCACTGTATGTAACAGTTAAATTAGTTTCTCTACTAAAAGTATTATATTTTTAGAGGTTTATTAAAGATTATTAGAAATCAAGGAAATAAGAAAATATAAAATTAGAAAAGCACGTGTCTAGGCCTGAATAGCCCATTCACAGCCACTTACTCTATATTTTGAGAGACGCATGTGCTTAGAAGCGGAAGCAGAGAGCAAGTAGGCAGTACAGTCGGTTTAAATACCAATTTTGCTCTTGGCCCAGGTAGGGATTCATGTGAGATTATAGGGAATTCTGGGAAGTGCCAAGGACTTCTAGGGATTGAAGTCTGGGGTTCAAATCTCCATTTTTACAAGTAGATTCTTCCTGACTATAGGAAAAGGGGCACTCTTCATCAGTGCTAAATATACTTTCAATGGCAGCTAGGTGGCTCAATGGATAGAAAACTACATCTGTAGAACTAGTTCTGGGTTCAAATCTGACCTCAGATACTTCCTAGCTATGTGACCCTGGGCAAGTCACCTAACGCCAATTGCCTAGTCTTTGCCATTCTTCTGCCTTGGAACATATATTTAGTATAAATTCTAAGACAGGAGGCAAGGTTTTTTTTAAATAAACACTTTTTCTATTCCATATTGAAAAATATTACCATCTCCAGCAAATGACAGTTGATTTGTCCTTCTGAAGTTTCACCATCCTATTTCATTTGTCCACGAATCCTGCATTGTGCTGATTTTGTTCCTTACTAATATTTATTTTACATCTTTGCAAATGAGTTTTCATTGTTTTCCATAATTCACTCAGTCAGCTAGTTGTCTTGGATCCATATGCACAGAAATCTTCCCCTCTACCCCACTCCACAGGTTCATTGTTTAACTGAACCACAGGTACTTGCATCCTGGTAATTCAATTAGTGATATGCCAAAGCCACATGAATTATACATCAGTATTTGCAGGTTCAAGTTGAAAGCCTATTAATAGCTCTCTTTTCTAAAAGACCCACAGCCATAGAATCTCAGAACTAGATGAAATCACTGAAATAACTCAGTTCAACCCATACCTGAACCAGAAGCCTTCTGACCTGACAACTGGTCATCAAAGCTTGTCTAGAAAAGCTCCAGAGAAGATCAGCCTTCCTCAATTCAATTCAATGCTCATTTATTAAATATGTACTCTATACTGGGCTCCATGCTACATATTGAAATGAAATCATTCCCTTTCCCAAGGAGCTTACACTCTATTGAGTAGAAATGGCATGTATACTAATAAGAATCTACAGGGTTGGGAGGTGAGACAGTAGTTATCAATCAAGAGGAATTTACTAAGCAATTACAATGTGCCAGGAACTGTACTAAGACACTGAAGGTAAAACGACAAAAAAGGAAATATTCCTTGCCCTCAAAGAGTTTATATTCTTATAGAGAAACAAAGAAATCAAGTTCTCTCATAAGAGACTTGCCATAACAAATGATGAAGTGATGAGCAGGTTAATTTTTTTAAAACTTAGAATTATATGAGATAATGAAGTGTGAAATGAGTAGAACCAAGAGAATATTATATTCAGCTACAGATGTAATATTTGAAGAATAACTTGTGAATGTTCCAGATAATGAGCAGAGAAGTGGAAACATGAAAGACATAATCTATATATTTTGCAAAATTATGCTTTCTGTGATGTGAGGAGGCAAAACAGGGGCTGAATAAGAATAAATAAAAAGAAAAGAAAAGAGTAAAATAAGACATTAACGAAAAAGAGATATTTATGGATGTCAGTAGGAAAAATAAAAAGAGAAGTGACACTTGAACTAAAATTTCTTTGTATGGGAGATTACCTTCAAAAACACACAGGCAGGAAATGGAATACTGTTCAGGATAAATAGCAAAGATGTTCCCTTGGCTCCTTGAGGGCAGGATTGTTTTAGCTTTTCCTTGGTATCCCAGTGCATAGTAGAGTGTCTTGCATATAACAGGTACTTGATAAATGCTCGTTAGTTGACTGATTGACTGAATGGAGAAACATATCAGGCACAAGGTAGTACAACCACTCAACAGATGGTTCTCAATTTTTTTACATAAACTCCTTGCTGATACATTTTTTTAAACTCAGGAGGAGGGGAATGAGGAGACATGACAGTTTGGATAAGTGCTATGGGGGTATATGAATCTTCCTATTTCCCTTGTAAGCACTAAACAGTTGGATCTTCTGTCTACGGAGTCCTGATTAGTGTTGCACAGCATACAAGTGGGAAATGACTCTTGCCAGCTTCAGATGGCTGGGTAACCACAGTACCACACTACACAAGAACCAGTGACCTTATGAAATAGCAATTATCATCTATCATTATCAGAGTAGGGGAGCTTGAGAAAACTGCCTTGAAGAACTAGAACTGACATCACTCAGGGTGTTTTCCTCTGTCAAAAGGCAAGATCCCCATGGACAGGACTACTAATGGAGCCTTCAAAGTGTGTCCCAGCTATTCATCTATTTTTGATGAATCATATATTAGATCCTCAGTATAACAGCCATATTCTCGAGCTGATCAGCCAGGCCATTAATAATACATGCAAGTTAAGTTTCTGATTAACATACTATTACAGAAAATGGAGAGTGTGTTACTTTCTGCAAATACAGCAAACCCCTGTCACTGGGCAATCTCTTCCTCAGAACCCTGCCTGAAGTGGCAGTCAAGATCTCTATTCCTGATTGCTAAGCAGTACTCATAAATGGTGACTCTGAGAGTCCACAAAGTCCCAATGCTTCATAACAAAATAGATATTTTATTAGATTATCCTTAACAGATTCTACCACCCTAAAAGTGCATTATCACATAGGGTTCAAAAGCCTAACAATCAATCAATCAGTATTTAATAGGCACCTACTATGTGCTGGGTACTGTGCCAAGTGATTAACCAGAAAGCTCAATTGCTCAGAGAATATCAGATAATGAATAGTTTGCCATACCAGTAGCTACTATATAATATCAATTTACAACAGGAATAATGGTAAGTGACAATAGAATCACAGTGGCTCTTTCTAGAAAATTGGATATTATCCTAAAGAGTTTTGCTTTCCATAGCATTTTGTGATTCATCCTATATGTTACCTTATTTCATCAGTCTTTGTGATCTACTTTGCATGGTCTCCAGCATCTGATTGCACTATTACTTAAAGAAGCAGAAGCGACATACCCTTTGATCCAGCAATAACACTACTAGGTCTGTATCCCAAAGAATCTAAGATAGAGGAAAAGGATTTACTTATACAAAAATGTTTACAGGAGCTCTTTTTGTGGTAGTAAAGAAGTGGAAGTCAAAGGGATGTCCATCCATTGGGGAATGGCTGAACAAGGTGTGGTATATGATTGTAATGGAGTACTATTATGCCATAGGAAATGACAAACAAGACAATAAAAAAAGTTACATAAATGATGCAATGTGAAATGATCAGAACCAGGAGAACATTTTTCATAGTAATCACAACCATGTACAATGATCAACTGTGAATGAATGAACTATTCTCAGTAATGCAAAGATCCAGGACAACCTCAAGGGATTCAGGATGAAAAAGTTGATCCACTACCATAGAAAGAACTGACATATTCTGAATAAAGATCATTCTTTATTCACCTTCATTCTTTGCTTTATTTCCTCATGAAGTTTTTTTTTCTAGTGTAGGCAGTATGTTTAGAATCTTTTTACATCTTAACATGTTCTTTCTGAACCAATGACACTGGCTTTCAGATCATTCCATAGACAAGGCACTCCATCTCTTGGCTCTGGGTATTTTCTCTTACTGTTCCCCTCTTCCTGAAATGCTGTTCTCCTCACTTTCCCTGGATTCCTTTATAGTAGTCGTCTCTCGATAACTGAGGATGATGATTGTCTTTGTGTGCTTTCATCTGTGATGTAGATGAGTGTGCACAAAGACACTTGTGCATGAAAATTTAAGTGGAAAAGTCGATGCACAGAGACAGTCCCACTCTCTCGGCGTTGGAAGCCTGGGTCCAGTGGCACGAAAAATCATTACATCTGGAGACTTCCTCAGCTGCATTGGATGGCCTTGTTGTCTTTTGTGCTCCAACACACCCTAAGCACTCCACAGTGCTTTGCTGCGTCGCCATCTCAGCCGTTGAAACTTCTTGTTGGTTTCTTCCATCTGTTCAGCCGAAGCAGTCTTCACATGCTGGGCGAGCAAAGCCCTGGTTCACCAGGGGTCCACAACAACCTGATGGCTACCCTCACGAGATTTAGCCAGCCTGTCGAAGCTGTTGCCCGGGGTGTGGCCACTGCCGCACGCCAGCAGCTACTAGGAGCCACAAGTGAGAGCTGGATGTCAGGTGAGGGTCAGAGGCTGGAGAGCTGCCCTAGGAGGGCACAACAAGCCCTCCATACCAGAGATACTACTCCTCCATGAGCACCCCATACACCCCCTGGATTCCTTTAAGTCCCAACTAAAATCCCACCTTCTACAGAAGCTTTCCCCAACCCTTTGCTCTCTTAATTGTTTCCTATTTATCTTGTTTATAACTTGCTTCATGTATATTTATTTGTTTGTTGTCTACCCCTTTAAATCATAAGCTCCTTGAAAGCAGAGACTGTTTTTGCTTCTTTTTGTATCACCCACCTCCCCCCATTACTGGCTTGGCAAAGGTTGTTCAGTCATTTAGTCATGTCCAATTCTTCATGATCTCGTGGACCATTCCTAGTAAGCCATGGGATTTTCTCAACCAGGATGCTTAATTGGTTTGCCATTTACTTCTTCACTGGGTCCAGTGTATACTTTTGTCAGACAATCAAAGGTTAAGTGACTTGCCTATGGTCATACAACTAGGAAGGATTTGAACTGAGGTCTTCCTGACTCCTGGTCCAGTGCTCTATCCACTAAGCCCACATCTATCTTAGTCATAGAGAGGTTAAGTGACTTAACCAAGGCCATACAGCTAAGAATTTTCTAAGGCTGGATTTGAACTCAGTTATTCCTGACTCCAGGTCTATATATGCTCATAACTGCTGAATTATAGTTGCTTCTTATGCCTGGCACATAGTACATACATAATAAATGTTTATTGATTGATATATCTGGCATATATTGATGCTTCATTAAGGGTATTTCTGAATACAACAGTTATGGAATTATATGATTTACACCAGAAGGGACTTTAAAGCCCCCTCATTTTACAGATGAGATCACCAAGGCAATGAAGGAAAAAATAATTTTCAAGTGAGTTCCTTCCTGAAACTGGCTACTAACCATGCTTACCTGTATGATTAATCTTATGTTCTCATTTTATATTTTGTACTTAATTGTCTCTATTGTATCTTGATCCAAATTGACCTCCTGGACCTCAAATTAGTCATCTCCTTTGTCCTAGAAGCTATTGGACCAAAAATTTGATTATCTTCCTTATTGGCTTTAAAACAACTTCCCTCCCCCATTCTGTCTGCCAAGAACCCTTATCTAGTGACCACTTCTTCTTCACCATGAGAATATTGATCTCTGGTTCACCTCCTAAATAAAGGTGAAGGGCTTCTACAAGAAGACTCTGGGCAAGTCACTTAACATGCCTAGCCCTTACTATTCTTCTGCCTTGGAATCAATATTTAGTACTAATTATAAGACAAAATATAAGGGATTTAAAAAATAAATAAAATAAATGTTCCTATTTTAATGGCAAAAAATTCAATTACCTGCATAATGATAAATTTGGAGACAAATAGAACTTGTAGGTGTTATGAAGTGGTCTCAAAAACTCTAATGGATTAAGTAACACACAGAGGGCATAACTTTTACATGATATTAAAAACAAAGTTTCCAACCTTTTTCTTGGACACATAAATAGATGCCTTGCTCTATTCTCTAATTTCTCTTCTGTCCTTTTTGGTGGCTATTGATATGTGTTGGAAATATCCTCTTTATTTCCCAAGTCTACACCTCCCAAGCATATAATCTTCTTTGATAACAAAAAAGCATATATAAGCAAAATGATTCATCACATTGTTGATGCCTGAAAACACGGATCTTATCACGAACCTATAGCCTACTACTTCTCTACCAAGATGAAGTTTGAACATTTTATTAACAATCTTTTGGAATCAGGTTTGGTCACTGCATTAATCCAATGTATTCAGTACTGTTTTGTTTTGTTTTCTTTTTAATTATTTGTTCCTTTTCTAATCAGGTATTTATTTTCTCTTCCACCTTATTTATAATGAATATGATTAGAAAAGTAAAATAAAATATTGCCTCTCTGGCCCAAGTCTAAAAATATATGTTGCATTCTAAATCCTGAATCCAGCACCTATGTCAGGAGGTGAGAAGTTTGAATCTTTATTGGTTTTTGGTAATTGTGGTTGGTCATTACACTGATCTTATCACTTAATTCTTTGAAAATTATCTTTACGATGCTGTTATGTTAAAAATTGTTCTGACTTTACTCACTTTACATCGGTTTATAATAGTCTTCTCAGACTTCTCTGAAACTCTCTCTTTTAACACAATAATGGCCCATCACACTTATATATTCCATAATTCATTCAGTCATTCCTTAATGGATAGGCATCCTGAACTCCAAGTAAAAAAAAAATCAAGTTCAAATTCTGTCTCAGATAACAATTGAGTGAACCTGATAGTTATTTACTTCCCAGACTCTTTTTCCTTGTCTGTAAAATGGGCATAATGCTAGTACCTACCCAATAGGGTTTTTGTGAGTATCAAATAAGATGCCTTATTTAAAGTGTTTTGCAAACCTTAAATAATTATTAAATGTTAACTCTTAATCTTTGATGCCATGAGAAGTAGCTATGAATATTTTCCCATAAATCAGTCTTTTTAATATTTCTTTGATCTATTTCAGGTACAGATCTAGTTAAGGATTTTTTCCCAAAATGTTTAGATTAATTCATATTTCCACCAATAGTAAACTAATGTACCTCATTTTCATTAATTCTTATAACATTTGGAATTTTCCTTTTTGCCTTTATCTTTGCCAATCTAATGGTCTGGGTAAAACATTAGAGTTCCTTTGATTTGCATTCCTTTAATTATTAGTGATTTGGGGGCATTTTTCAGATGATAATTTATAACAAAATTCTTTCATTAAACTAACTTTGAATATCTATCCTTTGACCATTTGTCATTTGGGGAATCTTTTGCATAGAAGAAGCACCAAGAACGATACTGGCTAACATCTGCTTAATAAATGTTTGTTGAGTAATATTACATTTATTTTTCACCTTTATTACAATAACGTGCTGGTGGATCTTCCTACCTCAAGTCTCTCTCTCTCTCTTCACTCTGTCCTCCATTCATCCACTAATGTGGTCCCATCATGGCATCTCCCTACTCAATAAACTCATCTATAAATAATTGTTTGTTGCTTGTAAATAATCTCATTAGTTTAAAATACTGCAATTTTAATGACCTTTGGCAATTAGAGTAGGAAATAGCACCTCTTGAGTGCTATTTCTCCCCCCTTCTATATGACTTATTAAAGCATAAAGCAGACAATATTTATCACATTCAGTTTCAAGACTTACCTACCTCAGAGAGTTGTTCTGAATAATAGTTCATTAAGGCTTATGAAATATTGTAAAATTTCTTGAATTGAATAGGGAATGTATTTATATATATATGAAGGAACTGCAGAATATTACTGGAATATTATTTTCACCACTAGCAGCTAAAATAAAATTAATGACTTTTTTGTCTATGAATCTTAAAGGAATGTAAGTATTTGGAAATGCCTTAGAAATTATCTAATTGAACATCTTTCTTTTTTTAAGGAAATATACCTCAGCCCAATGGAAGTGTGTGGCTTACCTGAAGTCACACAGTCAGGTCACATAGCCATCATTCAGAACACCTGGGCTGCTTCCAAAGATGTGAAGATTCTGGAGACCATGTGCCATATATTAATCCTTTGAAGGAAATACGTAGTTTTGTCCTAAAGAAAGGAAGACATCATAAATGGAATCATTGTCTAGTTATCTCAGTGGATAAAGAGCCAGACCCAGAGATGGAAAGTCCTGGGTTCAAATCAGGTCTCAGACATTTCCTGCCTGTGTGACACTGAGCAAGTTACTTGACTCCCATTGCTTAGCCTTTATCTCTGTTCTTTCCTTGGAACCAATATTAGTATTGATTCCAAGATAGAAGGCAAGGCTTTTCTTAAAAAAAAAAAAAAGAAATAGTTATCTTTGAGTACCTCAATGATTTTCATCTAAAGGAGAAATTTGACTTATTCTAACAATATATCCATAGTGGCACAATGGAGAGAGAAGTGGACCAGAAGTCAGGCCAACTAAAATTTATATCTATCCTCGGATAGTTGTCTGTGATCCTTGGCATGTCATTTAACATTCTTTTATTTTCAATTTCCTCCTCTGTAAAATTGGGACAGTAATAGCTCCTACCTCCCACAGTTATCTTGTGGATAATATTTGTTAAATTCTTTGCATACCCTAAAATAATATATGAATAATGGCTATTACATATAATTCTACCTGAGGCCATAGAGTAGAACCAGAAGAATTGGGTGCAAGTTTTCAAAGTGTAATGTTAAGCTTATTATAAGAAAAAAATTCATAATGATTAGGTCAATACAAAAGTAAAGAGTATTTCCTCTGGAAGTAGTACATTCTTCTTCACTTAAAATCTTCAAATAAAGGTTGGATGACCCTTGTAAGGAAAAAATATAGATGAGATCCTTGTTATGCTAGATGCTCTCGAAGGTCTCTTTGATCTCTTGAAATTCTATGATTCCTAGTCAAGTGGTGTTCCCAATTTGTCCTACTACACTTTATTAAATTGATGCAAGTCAAATACAAACCATACTTTCATATCATTCACAGAAGTGGTCATAGGGGAAAGTACCAATCCATATCTTTATCTAGTAATTTTTTTTAATGTTAGTGTCTTCCTACCATATCATGGTGGGTATCAAGGACTACCAACATTTTCTAATCAAAGTAAAAAAGATTGCACTTTGTTTCTTAAAACTAATTTCCTTAAAGTTTTATAATATTGGTTTTACTTAGATGTCTTATAGCCATGTCAAATTCAACATCTCCTGAGTAGAAGCCCTTATCAACCCATTCCCTCTGCTCCACTCTAATCTTAAAACCTTCTTCCTATTCTAACTTCCCAAATTCATTTTACGATCTGCTTATTCACCTTGGTTGAAAATCTTAAAGACATTCCTTGTCTCTTTCCTTTTTTTCAACCTCTATTTCCAACAGTTGCCAAGCCTTATCAATTCCCTCTTCACCTGACATCTCTCCATTTCAGTTCCTTTTCTACACTGACACTTTATTCCACTCCTCCCTAATTCAAGTCATCATCAGCTTTTGGTTGGACAAATTCAATAGCATCCAAATTAATGTCTCAACTAATAGTTTTTCTCTTCCACAATCCATCTGCCACATATCTACCATAATATTTTTAATCATATATATGCCCATGTCATTTCCCATTTAAGGGGACATAATGAATATCTCTTGCTTCTAGATTAAACAAATACATTGGCACATGCACCCTTCTGGTTGGCACATAAAGGCTATTGCAATCTGCTTTAAGTAAACCATTCCAGAATTATTTTGTTATTCTACATTCCATCCAAACTGACTTAAATTGATGTTCTCTAAAACCAATTGGCCTCCCATCTCCTTGCATGCTTTTGCAAAGACAATTGCCCATATAGGAAGAGTAGTCTCTTTTCAGGGATTTGTACAGGTGAATCTTCCTGTAGGAAACTTTCTAATCCCACTATATAATCCTTTCTCCCTCTTCAAAATGTTTTGTGTCAGGGGCAGCTGGTTGGCTTAATGGATTGAGATCCAGACCTAGAGATGGGAGGTCCTAGGTTCAAATATGGCCTTAGACTCTTCCTAGCTGTGTGACCCTGGGCAAGTCACTTAACCCCCATTGCCTAACCCTTACCACTCTTCAGCCTGGGAACTGAGAGAGAGTATTTATTCTTTGATGGAAGGTAAGAGTTTTAAAAAATGTTTGTATCTACTATTATCTCTATATTTGCTATCCCCACCCCCCTGCAATTGAAATATACACTCTTTGAAAGCAATTTTAAAAATTTTTCTTTGTGTCTTCAGGACCTAAGAGAGTGTTTGCTACATGGAACCAAAGTGAATTGTTAGTATGAATTGGTAAGTGATATAGAATTCTTTCTTCAAAAGAACTGAACCTTGAATCAGACCTTTACCTGTAAGATGTCTCTGTATTTCAAACTTAAGGCTTACATTCCCACAGTGACTTCATTTAAGCATTTCCAATGCCTTAGCTTCCTAAAGCCAGATATAAGCCTGCCATTTTATCTTATATTTCAATAGCCTTTGCCTCCACTTCTTATCAGCCTTATGTTCAGTTTAGGTCCTATCTCTTAAATTTAAGATCTTTTCCTCCTTTGTATCACTCCCCACTATCTTGGTCAGACTGACAACTAGAAATAGTTCTATATGTTGCTTAGAAATAAGCTCTCCAGATAGATTCGATGACCTCAAGACTGTTGAAACCAAGGTCATGTTTTCATTAGGGTATAGAAACAGAGAATGTCAAAGACCATCTTGGTATAATTCATGACATCCTCATATAAAAATTTTCCTACTCTTTCTAATGTTTGAAAGAATATTTTTCTCTTAGGACTATCAACTTAAAACTAGAAAGAACTTTCATTTATTCACTCAAAATCTACTTCTTAATTACCAACAATTGCAAACCATTGCCTAAGGAATATAAAAATCAACAAACAACATCCAAATCATCTTCAATTATGTTCTTTTGGAGAATGTACTTACCTTAAACTTAAGACAAAATTTGAGGACAGAAGGAAAGGAAAAGAGCATTTATTAGCACCTATTATGTTCCAGGCACTTTACTAAGTGCTCTAAAAATATTATTCCACTTGATATTCATAATAGCACTATATTATGATGGTTCTCATTTTACAGTTGAGGGAATTGAAATAAATGGAAATGAATTACCCAGGGTTACACAGCTATTGTCTGAGGCTTGATTTGAATTCAAGTTCTTCTGACTCCAAAAGCAATCATCTATCCACTATACTATACTGTCACTCTAATGACTTTTATTATTTCTCTTCATCTCTGCTTTTACCCATTGGCTAAGTAAATGCTGAGTCAATTCCTGTTCATTGATTATCAGATATATTAATATTTATGATCTCCCTGTGTTGAGCTTCACAGAACACATTCTTCTGCAATTATTTGGTGACATTATCATATATATATATATATATATATATATATATATATATATATATATATATATGAGCTATATCTCTTTCTGGCTCAGCCCCAACTATCTCTAGTGGTCATGTAAAAAGAAGTTAGCCCAGTAAAATTCCTGTTATATCCTACAAAGTATCTTTGCCAAGAAAACCCAAAAGGGGTCAAAAAGAGTCAGAAATTAGTGAAAAAAAACCTAAAGAATCATGACAAAACTGATAATATTTTTCTACTGGTGGTCTGTCCAACCAGATGTTCTACATATGCTTATCAGCAGTTTAAAAATACTCACATATTGTTTACTAGATAATATTCCGTGTGCTAATCTTATTCTTGAAAAACTATTTTTAAAAAACAGTTTATTCAAAACAACTCAATCACAAAATATAAGGTAAAACAAAAAGTTTTAAGTTGAAAAGTTGATTATTACTCTTTTATTAAAGTAATAACAATTATTTTCATTGTACTTGCCCAAAGTCACACAGGTAGTGGTCAACCAAGAAAAGAAGATATGACTTGAACCTGAGTCCTCTGACTCTACAGCTAGTGCTCATTTCATTATGCCCCAAAGGAGGTCTTTCCTGGTTCCTATTTCCTCTCAAATCCCTTTCCTCAGTGATTACCTTCCACTTATACTACATGTAACATGTATGCATATAAGTGTTCCCATGTAGTCTCTCCCTTTAGAATATTTGGAGGCAGATTTGATTTTTACCTTTCTTTGTATCTCAGCCCTTGGCACAGTTTCCGCTACATAATCAGTGTGTGAATAAACTTATGTCATAAAGAGTGATGTGATCTGCCCAAGGTTACTCAGTCTTCAAATGGTAAAGCTGAAATTGAAAAATGGTTCTTTGAATCCAAAGCCAATGGCAATTTTACACATCAATGTCAAATGATACTGCTTGTGATGGTGGTAACAGTGGCAATGGTGGTGATATTAGTGGCAGTGGTGGTAATGATAGTAATGATGGTAGTGATTTTGAAAAGACCACTGGCCTGGGGAGTTAGGAGACTTAGATTCCTTGGCTAAGATGCTTCCCCAAGCTCTAATACTCTGGGATTCCAACTTTTTCTTTCCAGAATGATAAGAATAATAAGCAATGTCATTTCAGATTTACCACAAAAGACATAGGCATATGCTTAAATTATGAGACTTTTTGCATAAACTATATCTGATCAGAGATTTTTGACAAATGGGAAAGCCAAGTGAAGTGTGTTCAGGTTTCTGTTGTCCACATCATTTATACTACCACTACTAGTCACCAAATCTCTGTGTGGCTCTCTTTATATAGAACTTAACAGAAGATAAAAAAAAAACAGCATTGGGTAATGAATAGAGCTGGCCTTGAATCTAGGAAGTCTTGAGATGAAGTCCCATCTCTGACACTGATTGAACAGTACTGGCAGAGTCACTAAGATTGGCAAATATCCAACACCAAGAAAAGACTTCCTCTACCAATGAAATCACAGGTCTAGCTCCTTTTTACCAAAGATGAACATAATTGTACTTACATATACCATCCACGTAGCTGAGAGATGAGTCTTGGGTTCACTCCAGTTTGGTAAACATGGGATTTTGTGGTTCTATAACCCCAGCAAAATGACAGTAGCTATAGTTAACAGACAAAGGTGCATACCAGAGGGGGGCTTTTCACATCACTTGCCCCTCTGCTCAACAGCCCAATGGGAGTACTTCTTCCCTCCCATGTCTGGTATAAAGGGGCAGTTCACATGCTTGTGAGGGTGAAGTTTGGTCATTCAGTCTCTAAATGGTTCACACCAGAGGGGCAGGTGATGTGAAAAAATGTTCTCAGGTGCCATAGGTTAATCAATGAGGCTTTGGGGCAACAGATTATTCAATTGATCTGAGGATATTAGCCTTGGACAGCATATAAATCAATCAATAAATCAATCAATAAACTTTTATTAAGTGCCTACTATGTGATGGGCACTATGCTAAGGACTAGGGATAGAAAAAGAGGCAAAAGTCACCCCTGGCCTTAAGGAGCTTTCACTCTAATAAAAATTAGTAAATAAGGCTGGTCAATCATTGATATCAAACCTCAGTATTTACACTGCACTACTCAGCTAAGGAACACAGAATTGTAGAGCTCAAAAGAAACTTAGAATCCAGTTGATAAGGGAGTAGAGTTTCTTCACTGTGAGTTCCCTACACCAATGATATCAGAGCTCTATAGACCTACACACACACACACACACATACATCTCTCTGACTATAGGATGAGCTCCTTGAATACAGGGAATTTGTCCTTTTTTATTCTTTGGAAGTCTCTCCAGTTGATGCAATTCAATTCAATTCAACAAGCATTTATAAAGGCTTTACTGTGTACCAGTCAGTGAAGATCAATGTGATAGATTCTGAGGAGACAAAGAAAGCAAAATTGAAAACAATCCCTGTCCTCAATGATCTTGTATTCTTCTGGGGGAAGAAATGACTTGTGCATAGATGAGTGCATATAAATTATATACAAAATAAATTTTTAAAATTACATAGAAGAAGCACTAAATATTGGAAGGGAAGCCACCAGGAAAGGCATCCACTGGGGGAGGTGGAACTTGAGTTGAATCTTGAAGGGATTTAGGGATTTGAAAATGCAGAGGTGCTGACTGAGACCATGCTAGGCATGTACAAAAACTTGGAGATGACAGATAGAATGGCATGTAAAGAGAGCAACAATTAGTTCAGTGCAAAAGTAACAATAAATCCGGGAAAAGTAAGAAAGAAAAAATGAGTCTGGAAGGAAAGGTTGGGACCAAATTGTGAAAGACTTTCAATGTCAAACAATAGAATTTGGATTTCAGCAAATAGTGGAAAATTAACAAATGCTTATTGAATTAATAAATGCATGGATTTCACCAAAAATGGCATTTGTCTCACAGTCAATAGACAAGATGTTTGGGTTCAGACTCTCATGATTTCTAACAAGTCTGTATTTGACTTCCATTCTCTAATATGGCCCATCACCACATAGCTAATATCCCACCAAAAAGCCAATTGGTTCTTTGAAATAAAAGCAACAGTTCTTACTACTTCCTGGTATGTTCACCAGCTGCCATTGGCCTCTGGAGTTTGGAGCATGTGAATTGTAGCTGGTAAGTGGGCAGTTATAAAATATTAAATTTTATCAAGCCCTGTACATCATTCACAGTTGTGAAAAAGGCTAGGTGAGTAAGAAAACTCCTTACCACATTTTAAAATATCTCTGATTAATTTCCCAGTCATATATCCCTGAGATGAGGACAAGGATAGGACTAGGGTGGGACAACTGAAGCTTTTTTCCCAGAATACCAAATATAAAAGATGTTGATAGTACTTGAAATCCTTCAACAGTATAGAAACCAAAGCATCTAGTACCCAAATAGCAAGAATAATTGCTTCAAATAAGAAAATACCACATGGGAGATGAAAGAATAGCTCCTCTCCTGAACATCTATTCCCCTACATTTTCAATAACACAGAGATTTTTTCCCTTAATGTTGGGAGTTTCTGTTTTTTGCTCCATAGTGATGTGCATCTCTTTTTCTTTTAATTAAAGAACTTCATACCACTTTCCCCTAGTTAAATAATTCCTCATTATAAATCTGTCTATAGATATTAGAATAGGGAAGGAGGCATAATTATTTTGATTTCTGGGGGGAAATCCACTTCACAGTCTTTCCTATATTCTTCCTCTTTATGTTTAGTTGGTGATGAATAATAATAATAACAACAATAACAACAACAATAATGAAGTCACTGCTGGCTTTATAACTACAACAATTACTTTGCTCATTTATAAAAACAAACAGTGTTTTTGCTTAACCCATTTCAGGGCAAAAAAAGGGGGGGAAAGTCACCTTCTGCCCACAAAAAAATATGATTTTATCCTAAGGATTTCACACATTGAATTTCTCCAAATAGCTGAAAAATTTCCTGAAGTATATGTAATTGCCTGTCCTGTGCTAAGGAGCCAGTAGGAAAGTGACCCCTCATTTCTGGCCTGTTCGCATGACTTCACTGACACATAGCTGGATTTCTAATCCTCATGCCATCTCCTCCTGGCAGAATTCATAATTATGATCAAAAAATCTGTGGACACTGACGGTAATGATCAGATACGGAACTTATTTCAGCCACCTCCTGTGAGGAGCTAATCTTCCCAGGCGTCCTAATCTACTGACACACAGAGTTTGATCTGAAATAAGCTCTTAATAATGAATAATCTAGCTATGAATATGATTCTGCTGAGCAGAAAATGGAGGATTAGAGAGGCAGCTCAGAAAGCATTAGTCCCTCACTGCACCCCACCCACCCACCCAGTCACCAACTTTCAGTCTTATAAAAATGATATCAAATACTTTTTTGAATGTTGCTGCCCCCTTCAGGACCCAAGTGGTCATGAACTAAAATTATATATGGAGGATGGATGCATGGATACATGGATGAATGGATATGGATGTCTGGATGATTGGATGGATGGATGGATAGATGGATGGATGGATGGATGGATGGATGGATATATGGGTAGATGGATGGATGGATAGATAGATAGATTGATATATGTGTATCTATGTATGCATGGATGGATGATTGGATAGAGGGATGGATGATGGATGGATAGATACATGTATGTACATATGGGTGGATGGATAGATGGATTTACATGTATGGATGTATTTGACTATCATTTGAGTAGAACTGGGACTGTTTCTTATATTCATAATCTTTAAGCCAATTCAGTCACTGACTTTGAATCCATCTCCCTTTGTGTAGAGTCCCATTGTGAAGATGACACACCTAAGACATACAAAACATTATGCCTTGCATTCAGCATTCAGGGTTTGGAAAAAGTCTAACAATTCTGCCAAGCTCAAGCCATCCCTGCTCATTATGTATGGGGAAGGCAGCAGTTGCTACTGAATTTGGCAGAGAAGCTTTATTTATACTTCACTGTTGGATTCCCCAGGTACCAGCAAAGCTCAAGGCCATGCCCTTGGCTGGCCCTAATGAAGCCTTGGTGACAATAGCTCAGAGCTCTCTCATTTTCTTGAACTATGTGCAACTTCTGACTAGAAGAAAAGGCCAAGAAGTAGTGATCGGCACAATTACATGACAGAATAATAAAATTTCAGAGTTAGAAGGAACCACTGTGGTCATCTAACCTTGCCTGAAAACAAGTGGATGGAACAGGGGACTTGGAATCAGAAAGGGATGAATTCATATATTTCTGATTCATGCTAGCTGTGTGATACAGGACAAGTCATTGAATATTTCTGAGTCTTGATGTCTTCATCTTCAAAATGGGGATAAGAATAGCAATAATCCAGGACCATTTTAAAGGTTCAATGATGTACAAATGGAAATCTGATACACCTGAACTGCATTTACCCAGCATCCTCTTAAGTTATATCTTGATTTTGTGTCTTGCCTTTTGGGAAATAAGTTGAGTGGAAACCCTGTCCTTGGGGCTTCTCTGGGGGCTTTGTACTCTCTCTCCCCAGTGTGTGGTCTGGGAAGCTTTCTCTTTACTGAAGCTATTCTTTCACTTGTTTCAAGTTATTATTATTAAATCTTATAAAAATAATACTTTGAGTATTTGGATATTAATTTTTAATCTTACAATGAGAAAACCTCTGTAAAGCTCTTTGCAAATCTTAAAAGTGCTACTTAAATGGTAACCATGATCATTAGAGAAGCAATGATGAATAGTGATAGAAAGCCAGTCCCAGGCTCTGATAGACCTGGGTTCAAATCTCTCCTCTCATATATACTGATTTTATGACACTGAGAGAGTCCCTTAAATTTGCAGAGTCCCAAGACAGTAGGTTCTGATCTACATAGGCAAATTGCATTGACTCCATAGAAGTTCCCTATGAAACAAAAGTGTTAATGTCACATATAAGTAATAATACTGAGAGATGTCAGATATCAGATTTTATTGAATGAATATATACACATTTTATTGAGCACATACACATATGCATGCATGTGTATAATGTATGTGGATATATGTATATGAATAGGTATGTTATCTATGTATATGCTATGAATATTTATGTATGTGAGTTATGTGTCTATTTATGTTTCTGTGTATATCTAAATATCTCCATGTATGTGGTTGTATGTGTGTGAATTATATGTGTGTATATGTATACATGCATATGTGTTGAGAAAATATCAGGTATAAATATACATAAAATATAAAATGTAAATAGAAATATAAAATTGTTCCTCAACAGGAATTCCTTCTATGCCTTAACAAATAGTTATCAACCAATCAGTATGTATATTATCTGTGTATATACAATGAATATTTGTATATGTGTGTTATATATCTATGTATATATGCATATCTATGTGCACCTGTGTATATGTATACACATTAATTGCATTGTATGTTTATGGTCATCTACATAAATATTGTATAAAGTATAAATATATATTTAATATAAACATAAAAATTGATTGTCCTTCCAACAGGAGTTCCTTCTATGCTTTAAACAATAGGTAGCAACAAATCAACCTTTTTGGAAACTTCTAGTAAGTATGTGATTGCTATCTCTTAAGACAGATAGCCCATTCCCATCTGGCATAGCTCTGACTTACTTGTTCTTAAAGTTAGGGAGGGGTTTTTTGACTTTGTTTTTTTTTGCTTTGCTGATATTAAGCCTCAATTTGCATGTTTACCACTTCTACCAATCACTCCTAGTTCTGCCATCTGAGGTCAAGCAGAACCAGCCTCATCGCTTTTCCACTGACAACCCTTCAAACACTCAAAGACAGCTGTCATGTCCTTGAAAAGTCATCCAACTGATCCTCATTTGTTGTAAACTCAAGCCCTTTTGTTATCCTGCCTGCCCCCTTTTGGTCACTCTCCCTATGGTTGGTTTTCCACAAAGAGAAAGGAGGCAGGTATACAGGGGGATGAGGAATGTACATCTCCAGTGGCCACTGGCACACCATTGCCCTTGCCTTGATATAGGGAGAATGATGTTGTCCTCAACCGTAATGGGGAAGATAGGAGTAAAGAGGGATTTGGGTGGGGAAAGAAATGACTTGTGCTTTGGGCATGTTGAGTTGAAGATGTCTACTGGACATCTAGTTCAAGATTCTGCAAGACATTTGGAAATGCAAGACTGGAGGTCTTGTTTGGAGCAAGAAAGGTAGGTTGGAGGATCATCAGCATAGAGATGGTAAATTAAGTCCATGGAAGCTAAGGAGATCACCAAAAGAAGTAGTATAGAAGGAGAGATTAAAAATAAGTGTTAGAGAGACAGGAGGTCCTAGGTTCAAATCTGACCTCAGACACTTCCTAGCTGGGCAAATCATTTAGTTCCCATTGCCTAGCCCTTACCTCTCTTCTGCCTTAAAACCAATACTCAGAAGTGATTCTTAGAAGGTAAGGGTTAAAAAAAGTGTCAGAGTGGGGATAAGAGAGAGGGAAATCTGTTGGAAGAAATGGGATAGAATGGGATAACTTGACATGACAATTAGAGCCAAAGAGCTAACAGAGCAGAAGAGAAATAAGTCAGATGCCAAAAGCCATAAAATCAAGAAGCAAGGGGGATAAAATTCCACTGTACTATACACTGGTAAGACCATATCTAGAAGTCTAAGGTCTCTTCCATATCAAAATCTGTGACCCAGATAGGATCAGTCACCAAAACATGACACAAGATTGTTGTTAGGATAGCATTTGTAAAAGGAAAATGTTGGTGTAAGTATTTAAATTTTTGACATATACCTTAGATACCAATGATAGAAACCTATACTTCATTTTAGTCTGTACAGGCATTTCAATACAATGCAAATAATCCTGGAAAGGGTAATATATTTAGGAACATGTCAAACTGAGCAAACAAAACTACAAAATAGGAATAATAAAAGGGTCTTGAATTGAGGCAAGAATATTATATACTGGGATCCCTCAAAGTACTGGAGTATCTAAAATGAGCAGAGAGGACCAGGGATATATAATTTCTGGGGTGCAGGAGGTGGAGAACAGAGAAGTGAAGTGCAGCCTGGAGAATCTGTTTTATAAGTCTACAGTGGAGAAGGCTGGAAGGGACAATCAGAGACTGGGAGGCAGGGGGTCACTCTGTCCCTTAGGGAATCCATGGCTCTGCAAAAGAACAAGATAACCAACAAGATCATCTGATAGCCAGCTGCTGCATTTCCCATTTCCCCCGTTGACCAAAATGAATTTCATCACTAACTAAGAGAAGCCCCAAGGAGTCAGGTACGCTTCTGGACCTGCTATTAGCCTTAGTCCTGAGTTTTACTGAACAAACAAACTACCTAAAAAGGAGAAACGGGAAAATGAAGATATGTAGGGAAGCCTGGAAGACATGGGGTACTGGTTTCCAGAGGGAGCCAAATGAAAAAAAAATCTATTTTCCCAAGGTGCAGAGAGTTCAAGATAAACATTTCATAAGAGAGAGAATGCCCAAGGCATTAACAGAAGCCATTGGAGGCAGTCTGCTTCAGCAAGCTGGTCTTATAAAAAACTAGTGCATGGAAAAGTAGGAAAAGGGAAGGGTAAACCATTCCCATTGTTCATTTCACCAGTCTGTCACTTGGTAAGATTCTTACATCGCCTGTAACTGTCCAGTTCTGAGACTGCAAGAATTTGGTCTTCCAGAAATCTTCCCTCCTAGGCATTCCGCAATAGGCAGATTCTCAGAGCATCTTCCTGATACCTGATTTAGGCACCACCAACAACTGACTAAAGGGAAAATAGAAAAGAATATAACTTGGAGAATGAACTCTTCTAGTCAATAACCTCAAGATCTATAACCAGATTCTCAAAAGGAAGATGGCTCTGGGCTTTTACATATATGTGTATCTACATATATGCGTATAATGTGTATTATACATGTGCAACATACAATATACATACAATGTACATGTGTGTTATGAACTTATTGGTCTATGATGTCACTAGCAGCGTGTATGTAGGATTACTAGACTGATTGAAATATCCTGATGACTTTTAAATCATTTAGTATTAGTGCATAGAACAATGGTGAAAGCTAACCTTATTGGCCATCTTTTAGCAGCTTCTTACAGTTTCATTAGAAATTACCTGTAGCAAGTATTCATACTACCAAGCCTACTTATAAGAATTTTGATATTGGAGTAGAAGGTACCTCATTAAGGTTGAATCACACTTTATATGAAAATGCAGTTTGCCATAAGTAGGTAAATACTAAACGGTAAAAATGCAAAAGCTAAAAACAGAACATAGGTACTAAAACTTTTAAACTTGGCAATGAAGCAAGGTACCATTAATATTAGGAAGAAAAAAGGTTAAAAGAGCCTAAACATACCTTAAAAGAAAAATAGACAATAGCAAATAAACAAATTCTAGTTGTGTATCCTATCATAAAACAATCTTCCTACATAAATACTTTTCTGCCCTTTTAAGAACAGAATCTAAGGTATTTGATTTGTTACACGCTTCCACATCTATTACTTTTAAAAATTTGTCTCAGAGGCAACTGGGTAGCTCAGTGGATTGAGAGCCAAGCCTGGAGATGGGAAGTCCTAGATTCAAATGTGGCCTCAGACACTTCCCAGCTGTGTGACCCTGGGCAAGTCACTTACCCCCATTGCCTAGCCCTTACCACTCTTCTGCCTTGGAACCAATACATAGTATTGATTCCAAGATGGAAGGTAAGGGTTTAAAAATATTTTGTCTTCATAAATGATATTGTCTACCAAAGTGTTTACTCAGGGCACATCAATGGAAAAATCTCAAATAAATGCCTTACAGAGTCATCATAATATTTGAATACCAAGAACATGAAAACTCTCATATGAAAGTTCTCAAAAAAAGAAAATTCCCTCCTCAGGAGAATGAGGTTCCATGAATGATGTAATAACAATATCCTTTGTTAGTCATACAAATTAATTCATACAAAAGATGCTTGTTTTTACAAAGGGCTGTGTATATATGTGTATGTATGTATGTATGTGTGTGCATGTGGTGTGTGTGTTCATGCATCCAAGGAACTGAAGGAAGGAAAGGCTTGTGGAGGGAGAGCTTGGACCCTTGGCCATGGGATGAACCAATAAACTAAAATTGGGCAAAAAAAAAAAAGGTTTCTGTAGAGGAAGTATTGAGTTAAATGAGTTGTCTATAACCATACTCAGACAAACTGGATATTACACTAAACAATAGGTCATCCTTCTCAAATCTTCTTTCAAATCCCTCTTAAATCCTTGTGCAATCTGTTTATATTTCAGAACAAGTTCTAGTTGAAAGAGTTAATCCCAAAATAAACAAAAATCCAAGTAAAATTGTATGTCTCCGAGATAACACAAGATAACTATAACTCATTCTTTAATATAACTAATTTAACCTCATTAAGCTCATTAATTAATAGATTTAGACCTTGGTTTCACAAACTACTGCAACATTGTCCAGTTATTCCCATAACATTTAGATATTCTAAGGACTTTATCTTACATATGAATTTGTAACTAGTAGCAGGCACAGGACATTCAAATATTCATCTATTAATTGAATAAATGAAATCTTACATACTTATATCATATTATAGGAGCTCAAATGTATTCTAGTAGTAACTTATTTAAAGACCAATTTTAGATTTAAAGACCGGATTTAGATTTAAAGACCAATTTAGATTATAGAAATTTGCCACAAAAGAAGGAAGATCCCTATAGTAAAGGAGAAACACTCCCTTAGCTTGATGTATCGATTCCAGAAGGGTTTCATATATTGCACAGACAGGCTTAGAGTCAATCAGATTGGAAATTTTTCCTTTGAAGAGGAAATATCATACTAGGAAAACTAAGTCAGTAGTGTCTTAGCTCAAACCATGACAATAGCCACTCCCTGCTTTTCTTTGAGATAAAATTCCCCCTTCAGTTCATAAACATCACTCCTATTAGGCTGCTGGCATTGTGGATCACTGGCTTAGTCTCATAAGATTTAGCCCCTTATACAAAAATTTTCTTCATACATCTTAATTATTAATGGCTAACATTTTCTATGTTCTCCTGCAAGTCTCTGAGTTGAGACTCCTCCAGCATAAGAGCTTCTGGATCTCAGACAGGATGATGTCACAGAGCTGCTTACCATTTAGCGGTTCATCAAAAAAGTCACTCGGGCATATCCATGATAACAGTCCAATTGGGATCTGTGTCTTAATTATCTCCTTGTCAAGGTACAGAGGATCCAGATGTTTCTAGCAGCCAGTGACAGTGCCTGTCGAACTCACATATAAGGTCCCCAAACATGCAGAATTATTTTTTTGATTGGGTTCTTTTGTTGAGTTTTTTGCTTTTTTCTTTTCTTTTAGAATGTTTATTTTTAATGAACTAGTATTATTTCCTTCTCTGGTTGTAGCCCCAACATCTACACGGCCAGACACTTGAAGGATGTTGGCTTGATATTGCAATCAACAAGGTCAATACCTCTATACACACTTTAAATCCTTGATGGCTTTATGAATGACTAACTCAGCTATGAACTCAAAGCACTCCTTCTAGTACTTGCTTGCATAGATTTGTGTCTGGATGATTTTTGTTGCCAGGTACTGTGATAAAGTACTCCATTACTTGATGGAGTAGATCCTATGAGAATATAGAAGGACATCTTGGGAAGCCCTTTTCTACTTTCACCTGCAATTTGGGAGTAAGCTTGGGAAGCAGTTTTTTGAAGCAAAGGACACAAAATTCTTGGCAGCCAAGAAATTCAGTGTCAGGGAAACCATCTCTTAGTTAACTAAAGAAACAACCAAATCATTGGGGGAGCTTCAGGCTTCCCTTTGACTTCTACCAGAGTGATAGCCATATCCCAAAAAGATGTATATCATCTTGTTGCTAGAATCCTTTGCCTCTCTGTCAGGAAGTAGGTAGCATCATTCCATATCCATCCTCCTGAGCACTGATTGGTCGTTAACTTGATTAGAATGTTATTCTCATATAAACTGTTTTCTTGGTCCTATACACTATAACCTGAATAAACAAAACTACCAAAATAGTAATAATAAAAGAGCCTTTAATCAAGGCAAGAGTATTATAATCTGGGATCTCTAACAACACCAGAGCGCTGAGGTATCTAAAATGGACATAGGGGACTGAGGTTATATAGTCCCCTGGAGGTCTCAGGATGTTTCAGATCTCTAGAAACACTGTTAATCAGTCTATAGAGGGGGAGACTGAGATAGGCAATCAGAGGTTGCTCTCAGACAATTCATCACTCTGAGAAAGAACAAGATAGCCAGCAAGATCAGAAGATGGTCAGCAGCAAGATCAGCATATAGTCAGCTGTTGCATTTGACAAAGGTTAACACCCTTTGAGAAATATACATAAAATAAGTGCCTGGGGAAGGAAAAAAGGGGACCTCTCAGTTCCCTTCAATAAGCATCTATTAGCCACCTACTATGAGCAGGCACTGTACTAGGGATATAAAGTAGAAAATAAAAGTCCTTGTCCCCCAAAAGAGTTTACATTCTACTGATTAATGAGGAGATGAGAAATCATGATATGTGAATCTTCTCTCCTTCATAACTTGATCCAATTCAAACCTTCACCTAAGACAAAATAAAAAAAAATTTCAATGACTTACTTTTTCATTCTGGATGGGGGCAATTCATCCAACCAATTCTGTCCCACACCACTATAGCATAATTTTACCTTTTACCACCTTCATCATTTAATTATATTTAAAATATTTTTATTTTTTTTTAATTTAAATTTAAACATTTAAAATAATCCCAGCTGTAAAGATCATTTTGACTAGCTCCCTTTAGGGATGCAAGTCTCCCAATCAAGAGTTGTGAAAGAAGGTTCCTGAAGAGCTCCAAATGCTCAGGTAGCAAATTGTGCTATTTTCTCTATTATAGATGTACCTAGAAACCATAAAAGTCTATCCTATCTAATTTGACAATACTTTGAAGGATCAAAAATGATGCAGTCAGTGCCTCTGCGCATGATAAAAAATTTTATTTAAAAAAATTTTATCTTGAGGGCAGCTAGGTGACTCAATGGATTGAGAGCCAGACCCCGAGACAGGAGTTCCTGGGTTCAAATCTGACCTCAGACACTTCCTAGTGGTGTGACCCTGGGCAAGTCACTTTAACCCCATTACCTAGTCCTTACCACTCTTCTGCCTGGGAACCAATACACAATATTGTTTTTAAGATGGAAAGTAAAAGCTAAAAAAAAATCTATCATAAATATTTATTACATAGAATTAGTTACATAGATTATTATATTTTAGTTGTATGTAATATAATTATTTTTATCAATTCTATCAATATATAACAATTATTCATATTTAAAGTGCATTTGCCCAGGTAGGATAAATTATAGTAAATTATAAATATTGCTTGAATCCAATATGATATTATTTGAATCCAATTTAATTCCAAGTAAAAAGTTCAGACCAGCTTCCACTATGGGCATCTACACAACACTGGATTATGAATTTGATTGAATTTCTTCATTGAATGAACTGCTTGTTCTGGAGGGGTCTGGGCGCAACCTGTTTAATCCTATAGAAAGAAATGGGATTTTCAAGTAAGGTAGAAAAATTATTGAATTTTCATCTCCTTTCCCTTCAACCTCACTGTGAATGTGATTGGATAGACCAGACCTCTTCTTCACAGTGTTTCAAAGCTCTGGTTCCAATTTACCCTTCGAGATTACTCTACTGTCACTGTGAAAAGTTCAGCGAAATGTACAGCAATTTGTCATAACTCCCAGGTCGAAGGAGGAACTCATTTGTAGGGAAAGACATATTCCAGACTTTCCTGAGCCATGCATTCTGCAGGGCTAGTTAGCAAAGACACTGTAGATTCAAGGATCTAAGTATGGATCAAGTGCCCAAGAGTCAAATCACTTACCTTCTCTGAACCTCATTTTCCTGCTCTATAAAATGGGGAAATAATAAAGCCCGTTTCCCACAGCTTTTGTGAGGACCAATCAAAATAATATGCATAAAATGCCTTGCAAATTTTAAAGCTCTACATAAATGTTAACTGTTGTTATTATTTTATTATTATCAGAGATAATAACTTGATTAATAATAGCACATGTCACAGAGATAGATACAAAAATAAGGCAGCTTTTCTTCCTTTTTCTGCTCCTTAAGAAATTGGGGGGAGAGAGAAGATGGTGATTTCGTATCTGTCTAGAACTTTCTTGGCATATACTGGAGTGCTTTACCATTTCCTTCTACAGCTCATTTCCAGATGAGGAACTAAAGTGAATGGGCTTAAGTGACCTACTCAGGGTCTCTTAGCTACCAAGTGTCTTTGGCTAAATTTGAACTCATGAATATGAGTTACATTGGTTCCAAGCTTAGTGCTCTGTTCAAATAAGACCGAGCCTCTGTCACAAAGTTTTTTTCACCCATTCATTCATGCATTGACTTAAATAAAATATTTAAACTAAATTAAATTAAAATAAATAAAATTTAAAAAAATTTGGGGCAGAATTTGTTCTCTCTTCTAACTACCTAAAACACAATCATCATTTAGTAAATCATTAATAATGTTCATCAGAAAAATTTTAACCCATCTCTGATTTGTAGACACTGTATGCCAGGAACTGGGGATACAAAAAAAGGGGAGGCTACCAATTGGGAGCCCAGTTGAAAGGTGATGAAGTATAAAGAAGGCACTGAGATGATGGAACTAGGACCAAAGGATCTGGTTGCTGAGAACTAGATAAAAATATCTTTTTTCTTCTTAAGGAATTGGAGGGAAGGAGAAGACGGAATTTCTACAGCTTTTCTACATAAATTCCTTGGGGTTGAATACCCTGAATTCAAGAAGCGCAAAAGAAAATCCACCTTGACCTATTTTAATAAGCCCCCCATTTTATCACCTTGTGGTTTTAGCCAAAATGCTCAGCCTTCCCCAAAGCCTGAAAACTAGGCTTTGGGGGGTGGATTCTTCTCCCAAACTTACAGGTGGGATAGCCCAGAAGCATCACTCCTAACCCACCTTCTCTACCAATACAATCCTTTCATTCCAGGGTTGAACAAAAGTCATAGATTACTACCCAGAGTCCCACAGTTAAAATGTGGCAGAGTTGATGTTCTTTAGTCACCATCCTCCTGCTTGGAGGACTTCACTCCCTGGTGAAAGAAATAGCCAAGGACTAACTGCTCAAAGAGCTAAAGTCTACTCTGTCCCACCCCATACCACAGCCTTGCCCTTCACTGACTTCTGAATTACAGGAGGCATTTAATACAGCCTTGATTGAATAGACCATTGAGACTAGCACCCCATAGGGATGCAAGACCCCCAGCATGGAGGGAGGGAAGGAAAAAAAGGTTTCTAAAGAAACTGAAATGCTTGGGGAATACATTCTGCCCCCTGCCACATCTCAGACATGTCTGATAAACCTGTGGATCCTCTAGGTGGCTCAGTGGATTGAGAGTCAAGCTTGGAATCATGAGGACCTGGATTCAAATCTAACCTCAAAACCTTCCTAGTTGTTTGACACTGGACAAATCATTTGACACTAGGTGTCTAGACCTTGCCTTGGGACCAGTACTTGGTTTTGATTTCAATACAGAAGGTAAGATTTGTGGTGTTGTTGTTGTTTTTAAGTTAGGTATCATAGAGTCAGATCTGGATAGAGAGTCAGATCTGGAGTTGGGAGGACCTGGGTTCAAATCTAGCTTCAGACTGGGTGTAAACATGGGCAAGCCACTTATCCCCAGTTGCCCAGTTCTTGCCACTGTTCTGTCTTTGAATTGGTACCAAGACAAAAAGTAGGAATTTAAAAAAAAAAAGCCTGTCATATTAAAGCTGGGAAGACATTGAAGGACCAAGCTGCATCGTATAATGCAGTCAGTGCCATCACATTCTATCAATACAGCTTGGCGCCTGCACTGCCATTTATATGCTTAGCAAACTGAAATGCTAAATGGCCAGTCCAGGCTAACACAGGCAAGATGGGTCAGGGATAGGTCTGTTTGGATAAAGACTGGCTCTATCTCCACCACAGCCCCTGCCTCTCTCTCTCTCTCTCTCTCTCTCTCTCTCTCTCTCTCTCTCTCTCTCTCTCTCTCTCTCTCTCTCTCTGTCTCTGTCTCTCTCTCTCTCTCTCTGTCTCTCCCTCCCTCTCTCTCTGTCTCTCTCTCTCTCTCTCTCTCTCTCTCTCTCTCTCTCTGTCTCTCTCTCTGTCTCTCTGTCTCTCTCTCTCTCTCTCTCTCTCTCTCCCTCTCTCTCTCTCTCTCTCTCTCTCTCTCTCTCTCTCTCTCTCTCTCTCTCTCTCTCTCTCTCTCTCTCTCTCTCTCTCTCTCTCTCTCTCTCTCTCTCTCTCTCTCTCTCTCTCTCTCTCTCTCTCTCTTAGCATGTAGTTAGTGTGATAGAGGCGGGCACTAGAGAAAAAGTGCCAGACTGAAGAGTAGTGAAATTGATCACCTCAATGGGGGAGGGGCCCCAGGTCCCAAGCCTCCCCCCGGGGTACATCCCTTCCTTTATTTTTTTTTATTTTTTTAAACAGTCAGAATCACGAGTTCAAATAGCAGAGTGTCCATCCAGCATCGTTAATAGCATCCATCGATGAATTCTCTGCTGCATCACCTCTCTTTCTCTCTTCATGTCTCTCATTCTCTTCACATCATAAATTACCAGATTGCCTTGGGATGGCTGGTTGCCCCCGTCACCAAAATCGTGAGCTATGGCTCTGAGTCCAAATCAGACTTTAAGGAAACAAAGAGAAATGAGAAGAGGCAGAGAGACCAGTGCCAAGAGTCAGCAGGGAAAAATTCCCACTTGCTCATCATTCCACCAGCACTCGCTAAACTACCTTCTGCACCAGGACTGGGTGCTCGAGACCAGGAACATCAAGTGATCGTTTCCCCTGAGGAGCTTACGTTGTATTTGGAGAAATAAATACAGACAAAAATCCTAATATTTACCTATACTGTGTGTGCGCACGCCCACTGCAAATGTGCATACATTACTGTTGTTTGGTTGTTTTTAAGTCATATCCAACTCTCTGTGATGCCATTCAGCACTGGGGGTTTTCTTGGCAAAGACACTGGAGTCCTTTGCCATTTCCTTCTCCTGCTCATTTGGCAGATGGAGAAACTGAGGCAAACAGGGTTTAGTGACTTGCCTGCAGTTGTTGCATAGTTAGTAAATGTCTGAAGCCAGATTTGAACTTGTGTCCTCCTGATTACAGGTCCAGAGTTCTATTCATTGTGCTACTGTTTATGTATTTATATATACATATATGTATGAATATATACAAATATGTATGTATAGGATTAAATAGAAATATACATATACAATTACATATATATATAGGATTAAATAAGAACATATACATACAAATATGTATATAGGATTACATAGAAATTTATATATACAAATATGTTTATAGGATTAAGTGGAAATGTATATATACAAATACATATATTCACACATATAGGATTAAATAGAAATGTATATATATATGTAATTATATATATACACATATATATATAGGATTAAATAAGAATGTATACATATAAATATGTATATAGGACTAAATAGAAATATATGTATACAAATGTGTATATATGGGATTAAATATGTATACATATATGTGTATGTATATATTAATTAATATATAGTTATATAAATAAAATATACATATAATATAATATATATCATATAACATATTAATATGTATTCACATAAAATAAATGCAACGTACATAATAATTTGCCAGCAGAAGTTGTACTGCTGTTCTATCAGCTGGTAAGGTCTCATAGAGAATATGTAACTCAGGGCTCTGCTAATAAAAGATATTTAATAAATGATTGATGGTGACCCCCAAAAAAATGGACCTGATCATACCAACTTGCTGTCCATACCTCCCAGGTTGTTTTGAAAATCAAATGAAAATTATATTTATTAATGTGATTCTCAAAAGAAAAAAATGACCCCAGCTAAAGGTTGTATTACGATAGACTCCTTTCCCCAAGTCCCTCTAGACTATAGCCTTTATTCTTTTCAAGAAATGTGGCTTGAGAGGGCAGCTAGGTGGCTCGGTGGATTGAAAGCCAGGCCCAGAGACTGGAGGTCCTGGGTTCAGGTCTAGTATCAGACACTTCCTAGCTGCATGTAACGTTTAAATTAGTTTCTCTGCTAAAAGTATTATATTTGTATAATGTTTATTAAAGATTAAGAAATAAAGAAAATACAAAATAAGAAAGCACATGCCTAGACACAGAGCCCATTCACAACCACTTATTCTACATCTTTCCTGCTAGGTAGAGAGCTACATGTGCTTAGAAGCAGAGAGATCTAAAGTAGGCAGAGTCAGTTTAAATACAATTTTTGTTCTTGGCCCAGGTGGGAATTCAGGTGATATTATAGGGAATTCTGGGAAATGCCAAGGACTTCTGGGAATTGATCCAGGGTTCAAATCTCCATTTTTATATGCATGACCCTGGACAAGTCACTTCACCCTCATTGTGTAGCCCTTACCCTTACCACTCTTCTGCCTTGGAACCATTACATATTATTGATTTCAAGATGGAAGGGAAGGGGAGAGAAGGGGGGCAAGAGGAAGGAAGGAAGGAAGGAAGGAAGGAAGGAAGGAAGGAAGGAAGGAAGGAAGGAAGGAAGGAAGGAAGGAAGGAAGGAAGGAAGGAAGGAAGGAAGGAAGGAAGGAAGGAAGGAAGGAAGGAAGGAAGGAAGGAAGGAAGGAAGGAAGGAAGGAAGGAAGGAAGGAAGCAAGGAAGGAAGCAAGGAAGGAAGGAAGCAAGGAAGGAAGCAAGGAAGCAAGGAAGCAAGGAAGGAAGCAAGGAAGCAAGGAAGGAAGCAAGGAAGGAAGCAAGGAAGCAAGGAAGGAAGCAAGGAAGGAAGCAAGGAAGGAAGCAGGGAAGGAAGCAAGGAAGGAAGGAGTTGGATCCCTTCAGCATTCTTCCTTTTTACATGTGATTTGGGAGTTGCTGTCCAAAGAGCCAACTCACCTGAAGGAGACCAAGAGACTGAAGTTTGGTGAGAAAAAAAATTAGACATGGTCTAGGGGATTAAGGGGAACCAGGCAACAGGAAGTTCCAGCCTCTTGTTTGACTGTCAAGGTTTTTTTTCTCTGTCTCAGCTGGGCTTCTGCAGGCCTTTAAAAAAAACTGTTCTGTGGGAAATCAGTCCAGCAACCATGACATTTAACTTTATCCCCTGGTGCTTTTATGCATTTGTGGGGAGGGGAAAGGGAACGAAGGGGATGGGAAGGTGTCAGGATAGATAGAAATCTGTTTAACTGTGGTCCTTTATGATTTAGAGTTTGGGGATTTTCCAAGTAATGAAAGAGCCAGGCCACCTGGGGCCAAGATATTCGTTCAGCAAGCAGAGAAATATCACTCTGGGTAAAAAATGAATTGAGAACAGCTAAGCTCCCTGAGAAAAGGGCCTATTGCTGAAGACAGTTTCCCATCATGACTCTACAAAGGCTGGAGGATGAGGCTGCTGGGGAGCCAAGACCTGGGAAGGCCAGATAAGCAGACCTGATCATTTTCTAACTCCCTGAACATCCCTCCCCATTTGCTAAGGCATCCTCTCCCTTTTGGCTCAGTCCCACTCCCAGAGCAGACAGAAAATAAAGGAAAAGGACTGGGTCCATCAAAGGGGAGGGAGAGAAGACTCTAGGAAAGAGATAATTTAGAGTCAGGAAGCACCTTAGTAGATACCTACCCTGGCACACATATTATAGAAAAAGAGACTGAAGTCCAGAAAAAAAAGATGATTTCCATAGATTCACCCGATATGAAAAAAATAGATTCAAATCCACTTTTTCTGAATCCAAATCCAGGGTTCTGTCCACTCTACGAGGACTGTCAAACTCAAATTAAACAACAGTACATGATGATCCCTATGGCTGAATACTGATTTAGAAAATCACAAATTAGCATTTTCTATGTTCTATTACATTTTTATTTATTTTGCCCAGAATTTCCCAATTAAATTTTAATTTAGTTCCAGGCTCACTAGAGAATGTGGAGAGCAAACTATGCCCCATCTCTGTTGTCTTTTCAGCCTAACTGGAGGGAGTCCCAGTGCTTTGTTCCAAGTTGGATGAAAGAAAGATAGAGTGCATTGAGATCTCTTTATCCATAGAGTTAATCATATTTTTTCTACATGTAATCATAGATTGGGATAAAGTTCAAAAGTTGATAGATGAAGTATGTATGAATCACTTACTGTACATGGCTCTAAGCAAAGCAAGCAAGATGGTGGCTACCCTCAGAGATCTGGGGAAAATAGCATGTATTGTTGGGGTGAGGAGAATAAGATAGGAATGGTGTAAATGTCTTAGAGAAGACCAGGAACGGGTACCAAGATTTGATTCATGGCAAAATTAGGCAAAAGCTCAACCATAAAGCCCTAGTGTCCCAAGGGCAATGGGCCTAGCTCTACCACTTCCTTTCTAGAGTGATTGTGAGCAAGTCATGTAACCTCTTTGAATCATGTTATCCTCATCTCACTCCAACTTTTGTGAAACTTGGATATCATCAATATCCTTATCTACTGAGAGATTTCATGGTATAGTGGAAAAAGCAATCAATCAGTCCACATTTTTAAACACCTATCATGAGGCAGCTTGGTGGCACAGTAGATAAAGTGCTGGGTCTAAAGTTCAAATCCAACCTCAGACACTTTTACTAGCTGTGTGACCCTTGGCAAGTCACTTAATCATGATTGCCTCAATTTCCTCATCTACAAAATGATCTGGAGAAGGAAATGGCAAACCACTCCAAAATCTTTTTCTAATAAATCCCCAAAAGGTATCATGAAGAGTCAGACATGACTGAAACCACTAAACAACATGGTGCCAGACAGGGTGCCACAAGAGGCAAAAGACAGTCCATGCCCTGAAGGAGCTTACAAGCTATAGGGGAAGACAAAATGCAAATAGATATATAACAAATCAAGTTATATATCAAATAAATAGAAAATACCAAAAGGAGGGCACAGAAATTAAAAGGAGTTGAAGAAGGCTTTCAGTAAAAGATGGAATTTTATTTAGGATTGGAAAGGGAGTAGAAGCCTTGGTTATCAAGAGCTTTGAATGCTCAACATTTCATTTTGTACTCAATTCTTGAGGCAGTAGAGAGCCACTGGAGTTTATCAAGTGGGGGTTGGGGATAAAACATGACTGAGGGGATATATATATATGTATATATATATATTTTTTTTTAAGAAAAGCATTTAGTGGTTGAATAGAAGATGGATTGGAAGGGAGGAAAATTGGAGGCAAGCAGATCTACCAGTCAGTATACTATAGCAATAGCCCAGACAAGAAATGATATGGATCTGAACCAGAGTGGAAAGCTGTGGACTTGGAGTGAAGAAGAAAAAGGTTCAAATATTTCCTCAGATATTTTAGCTGTTTGAGTAAGTGAGTCACTTGCTATCTCAGATCTTCTGTT
This sequence comes from Monodelphis domestica, assembly GCF_027887165.1. Taxonomy (NCBI): domain Eukaryota; kingdom Metazoa; phylum Chordata; class Mammalia; order Didelphimorphia; family Didelphidae; genus Monodelphis; species Monodelphis domestica. The sequence goes on from NC_077232.1 coordinate 39,087,457, forward strand.
TTCTCTTTTGTAGAAGAGAATGTTGGGCTCAATCAATGGCCATGAAAATCTCTTCTAGCTCTGATCCCATGAATAATAAATCTCTCAATGATCACCCTTCCTTCTACCAACAGATATTTCTCTCTCTTCACTATTAATTCCCTTGTTCTTTGATCTCTTCTTTGCCTCCTTCCATGACTGTAAAATTCCATGATTGTAAAATCCCCAAACTATCAACAAATAATTATATGTGTCAAGCACTCTACTAAGTTCTGGAGATGCAAAGACAAAAAATAAATGACTCTCAAAGATCTGACATTCTATCAGGGGTGAAATATGCATATATTTGTTGTTCCAGGTTTTTTGACTCTTTGTGACTCCATTTTGGATTTTCTCTGCAAAGATCCTCCAGTGCTCTGCCATTTTCTTTTCCAGCTCATTTTACCAATGAGGAAACCGAGACCAACAGGGTGAAGTGACTTGCCCAAACTTACAGACACTATTAAGTGTCTGAGGTCAGATTTGAATTCATGAAGATGAATCTTCCTGACAGCTGCCCTTCATATGTTAGTTCATACAAAATAAATTCATAGTAAAGTGAAGGAAAATGATACTAGCATATAAGAAGATAAGGAAAGGGGAAAGAGCCCATCAGAAAAGTAATGCAAGGGATGAATTTTGAAAGAAATGATTTGTGAGGGCAGGGATTCTTTCACTTTTACTTTTTTACCTGTTGATTTTTTTAACTTGAGTAGCCAAATGGTAGAGTGAATAGAATGCGGGACCTGGATTCAGGAATACCTGAGTTCAAAACCAGCCTCAGGCACTTAAAGCTGTGAGATCCTGGGCAAGTCACTTCACCTTGTATACCTCAATTTCCTCATCTGTAAAACAAGCTGGAGATGGAAATGGCAAACCACTATGGTATCATTGCAAAGAAAACCTGAAATTGGACACATCAGAAATGACAAACAAGAAGATCCCAGAAATCCTAGCAAGATACATGAAGTGATGCAAAGTGAAGTGAGCAGAATCAGGAGAACATTGTACACAGTAACAACAATAAGGTAAGATGATCATCTGTGAATGACAACTATTGTCATCAAGATAGACACAACTGAGAAATGAACAACCACCATAAAATGAGCTGGGAAGGAAATGGCAAACCACTCCAGTATCTTTGCCAAGAAAACCAAAATAAGGTAGGATTAGGAAGAGTCAGACAAAACAATTAAACAACAAATTCTATAATTACATGTAAGAAAAAAGGAAAAGATCAGATTACTAAAACATCTCCCCAAATCAAGATGGATAATAGGGATTTCACTGTTCTTCATCCAGACTGTATTCTTCCATCCAACCTGGAACAAAGCACCTAGGATTTCTCTAGCTCAGATCCTCATGGAAGGTCCTTGCTAAATATTTACAGATATTATTACTCTATCCAGGGACACTAGTTACAGCCCAGCCATGCCCTTTTAACTTTATTCAAACTTTATCTATTTGGATTTTAAAGAACCAGAACAGTGATTTTATTGGCATAAAGAATGTGTATTGTACATTGGCCTAGGTAGTTGATGATATCCCCTTGAAACTTCTTTTTTTTTACATATCAATACAAATTTTAAATATTTGTTTTCTGATATTTTGCAATTCATATTCCCTCTCTCCCTTACAGGCTTCCCCCTGCCCCATGAAGGCAAGTAATATGATATAAGTTGTACATATATTATCGTATAGTACATATTTCCATGTTCATTATGTTGTGAAAGAAAACACATATTGCTTTCACTAGAGAAAAATTCATGAAGGAAATTTTTTAAATGGTTTGTTTCAATTTGCATTAAGACACTCTCTCCATTCCTTCTATGGCAATGGATCTCCATTTTTATCATGAGTCCCTTGGAGTTCTCCTGGATCCTTGCCTTGTTGATAATAGTTAAGTCTCTGTCAGATAATCATCATACATTATTGTTCTTACCATATAGTGGTCTCCTGGTTCTGCTCACTTTGGGGGTGTCACTTCATATAAGTCTTTCCAGGGTTTTTTATGATCTTCTCATTTGTCATTTCTTATAGCACAATTGTATTCCATTACAATCATACAACACAACTTGTTTAGCCATTGCCAACACTTATGAAGACCCACTATGTAGAAGGCATTGTACTAGCGACTGGGGATTATAGAAAGATCATGAAGGCATACAGAGGGAAAGCATCATGGCATAGGCTCTAGCCCAAAGTCACATCCACTCTGAGTGACCCTGGATAGATCTCTTAACCTTGCCAGGTCTCAGTTTCCTCACTAGTAAAAAGAAGGGATGGAACTCAATGGCATCAAAGGTCCCTTCCAGTTTGAAATCTACAATGCCTTCTTCCCAGCTTGCCAACTAGTTAGAGAGAGAAGTCACACTTGGATAAAAAGATTTAAAACAAAGTGGAATATGTGAAATGTTGCTTTAGGGGAACATCTCATATATGCTTAAAGCATGAATATTTAAGCTCCCTAGATTGGCAAGATGCACCTTCTCCGTGGAAGTTTCATAGATTTGGAGCTGAAAAATGACCTCTGGGTTCACAGGCTAAAGCTTTCTTGTTTTAGAGAGGAGAAAACTGAAGATTAGATAGAGTTAAATGATTTGCCCCTGGTCACAGAGGTAATACATAGAAGAGATGAAATTTGAACCTCTGAATCTCTATCCAAAGCTTTCTCTTTCTCCATTGTACCATGTCTCTTGTCTATCACTGGCTTATGGAATGCAAACACTTTACTCAGAAAGGATAGAAGGGATCTTGGGGAGTAAAAGGGCAATCTGAGTCCTGAGAGGTCTCCTTAGAAAGGAGATTCATCTTCTTCTTTGGAACTCTGAGTTTGTACTCTCCTTGCAATGGGAAATATATTTATCAGCTTTCATAAAGGGAAGCCTTGAGGCAAAATAAAGCTTCAATATCAAAATCTCTGGATTCCCCCCACTAAAACACTGCCAAGGATTGAGCTCCTTTTTAGGAAATCAACAAGGGCTTCTAGCATGACTCACCTTTCCTCCTCCCCAAAGAGAAGGGATGATGGGACCCAAAAGAGGAGGCATAAGCATGCAGCCCAAGAGTAAAATATCCTCAGGAACCCTGCAATGCAGCAGAGAGCTAACAGGGAGAAGCAGAAAAGAAACGTCTTCTCAAGCCTGTCCATCAGTAATGCTAGCACAATCTGTCTAATAGTAGAAATTATCACACTAAACACCTCAATTTTTGGATGAGGTGAAACATGGAATTCATAGTATTCTCCAGATAATGCAGAACCTTGACATTGTGGCTGAGTCATTTACAATATAAATTGGATGAAAAGCTAAATCTATTAACATCTCGAGTCACATTAGACTTTGTGTAGGTGTTACAGTTAGTGCTGACAAATGAGAGGGCTAGGAAGAATAATTATCAAATCCATTAATTAACTTCTATTTACATTTCAAACAAACAGAGTGTTTATTTAACTAATACTCTACTGTCTTACAAACCTCTCAGTGGCTATTAAAATATAAAAATATGTTTGCATTTCATAGTTATGTTTAAATGTCATTTTTAGTATATATAAAGGGTTGAGAATAGGATTCAGATCTATAAGAGATCTTAAATATCATATAGACAAGCTCTCTCCCTTTACCAAAAAAAGGGGGGTGGAGTGAGGAAGAACTAGACTAAGCAAAAATCAAAATTACTTTTTCAGTGGGTAGCTCAGTGGATTGAGAGCCAGGCCCAGAAATGGGAGGTCCTGGGTTCAAATTTGGCCGTAGACACTTCATAGCTGTGTGACCCTGGGCAAGTCACTTAACCCCCATTGCCTAGCCCTTACCACTCTTCTGCCTTGGAACCAATACCCAGCATAGATTCCAAGATGGAAGGTAAGGGTTTAAAAAAATACTTTTTCATATACTAGCCCTTGTGATTAAGTCACATAATATGAATTTGTTCATTGTTTTCCCTATTATATATTTTATATGATATTTGGATTTTAGCTACATCATGGGCCCACTTTGAGAGATTTAGCTACGATTGAGAGGACAGTGATTGTGAACCTTTTAGATACCAAGTGCCCAAACTGCACCCTCATGTTGTATGTGAGCCATCCTCTTACCCCAGACAGGGGAGAGAGGAAGAGCTCCCATTAGGCTGCTGGGCTGAGGGGTAGGTGATATGAAAAAATGCCCTAGGGCACATATGGTGAGGGGGAAAGAAACTGCCCCCTCCAGAACGCATATCCTAGTTTCACCAACATAGACCTAGGAGATCCTATTCATTGTTAATTCCAGTAGACCAAGAGATTTCAAATGGCTGAGGACTGCTATCATCTCTCTTTTGGAGTTATGCCTTTATATATACTATCCCTAATCACATCCAACTCAAATAATTCATCAAGCATTTATTAATCATCTGCTACATACCAGGTTCTGTGTTGAGTGCTGAAACTACACATACCATAAGATGAAAAAAAATCCAATAATCCTTGCTTTCAGGGCATTTACATTCTAATGTAATTCTACTATAGTTTTGAGTATACACACATACACACACACACACACACACATGCACATGCCATTATCCCTTTTCACGAAGCTATTATAAGAACAAAATTAGATAACATTCACAAATTAGATAAACTTTGCAAAAGTTAATGCCCTATAAATATAGTTGTTATTATTAATATTATTTTTCTTTTCCCTCTAGGCCATTATGGTCACCATTATTTTAAGCCTCCCTCACATCATCTTTCACATCCCCTTCCCCAAATCCAACTTTCTTCTCCTTGGTCCAAGGCTGAGAGTAAGAGAAATTAAGATCCCTCTTTACCACATAATGAAGTATCCAAACCTAGCCATTGGGAAAGACTGAACTAAGCTACTAAGCACGTTGAATTCTCATGTAGTTGCAATGAACTAGAAAATACAATTAAGTACTATTAAGCACTTGGCAACTTCTCCCCATGGCTCCTAGTTCTATTGTCTGTGGCTAAAATGAACAAATCAAATTTTTATTCCATCTAAAGGAAAAGGATCGCTCTTCAAACAATCAAAGATGGCTATCATCCTTCCATCTAAACCCCAAATCTTCCCTTCTCTAGGCTAACTATCCCCACTTCAGAAAATCTTTGTAGGGCACAACCTAAAAACCCTTCATCCTGGTTGCTCTCCTCAAAATGCCCTTTGGCTTATGAATGACTCATTATTCTTTCAAACATTCACATAATCTTTTTTACTGAAATACATGTTTATACCAGGCTATAATGTACTTCAAGGACTTTGGAGTACTTACACGTCACTAAAGACATCAAAAAAGTTATTACTGTCTGGCTCCACAGTCTCATGATCATTCCCTCAGGAGTATGAGCAAGGGGCCATGGAAAGGACATTGACATGACTCACAATAAGCTATAATAAATGTATTATTATTCCCTTTTCATATGGGAATGAGAAAATGAGAAATGAGAAAAATGAGGCTCAGGAATGTCCCAAAACTTGCCCGTGACCACCAAGTAGCCATGTTTCAGGACAGAGATTTAATTTTTTTAACCTGTGTATGGCTTGGTTTCAGCAAGACTAAATTCTTCAAGGGAAGGGACTAATCCTTGTTGACTTTACAATCAATCCTCCATTCCCCAATATTTCTAACTTGGGACTGGACACATGGTTAATACTTACTGACTACTTGTTGATCACAGAATGTCAGAAATGGAAGGAACTTTAAAGATTCTCTAGCCCAGTGATAGCAAACCTTTTAGAGACAGAGTGCCAAGCCCCACCTCAACCCCCAGACCCTGTGCTGGGCCCCTCCCTGCCACCAAATGCTGGGTGTGCCCTGGCTCCCCTTACCCCACCCAAGGGAGGGAGAAAGCACTCCCATTGGGCTTCTGGGCAGAGGGGCAGGTGATGTGAAAAAATATTGTCAGGCATAGTGAAGAGGGAGAAGGGAGCAGCTCTGCCTGAGTCCCTCTGTCTTTCTAGTAACAAACTCTGTGCCTACAGAGAGTGCTCTGCATGCCATCTTTGGCACCCATACCATAGGTTCACCATCACTGCTCTAAACCAATAGGAAACTAAAGGAACTGCTTTGTCCAAGGTCACTTAGCTAGTTAGTTGTTGACACAGGACTAGAATCCAGTTAATAAATATTAAAGCACAAAAGAGTTACTATTTATATTCCTATGAATAACAACAGAGGTAGCATATGGAATAGTGAGAAGAGAGCTGACCTTGGAGTCAAAAAGGCATCCATCCCAATCCCACCTCTCACCTATACTAGCTATTTGGTCTTGGATAAGACAGCTATATTCTAAGTGCCTCCAGGTAACTATCATATTAACTGCAAAAGCATATGCTAAACTGCATCCATAAAGGGAATTTTTTATTGGAGTTATCTACACTAATAAAATTACCCTCAAAAAATTTCAAGACCTTTTAAACAATGTGTTAAATAACAATTCTCTTATGAGAATAATTTGCAGAAAAGGACAAAATTAAATTTATTGCTGTTCAGTTATTTTTTGGTAATGTCCAACTTTTGATGACTCTCATTTGGGGTTTTCTTGGCTAAGATACTAGAATAATTTGCCATTCCCTTTTCCAGATCACTTTACAGATGGGGAAACTGAGGTAAACTGGGTTAAGTGACATGCCCAGGGGCATGCAACTAATGTCTGGGGCTACATTTGAATTCCTATTCCTTGACTCCAAGGCTGGAACTCTATTCACTGTTCCACCAAGCCACCCTAGACTTACATTAGTAGAATGCTTGTCCTCCTTTGGAAGTCCCCTACAGGAATAAGATCCAGGCTTAATATATTTAAGATAACAGAAAAATATGTTACCAGGAACCATATGCTAAAATGCTTAACTCCTTAAGGTTAAGAATTTTTTTTCATTTTCTATTTGCATCCCCAGGACTAATCATAGTATCTAGGATACTAAGTAGATGTTTATTAAATGCTTTCTGAATTTTGATGAGTAATAATAAACATAGCTTTTAATTCTATTGCACTTAGAAAGTTAAAGACACTTTCCCCAGGTCACATGACTAGTAAAACAAATGGTAAAATTCAATCTCAGGACTACTTCACTCCAAGTCCAAACTCTAACCATTCCTCCATGGTTTATTATTTTAAGTGATATGTCCTACAACAGCACCAAGAGATTTTATAGGAGAGAGTGAGGGGGTGACAAGGGGAGGGAAAGGGAGACAAAGACAAAGGCAGAGAGAGAGAAAGGGAGAGAGGGGGAGATGGAGAGGAGAGAAGAGAGAGGGAAAGAGAGAATGAAGGAGAAAGGTAAAGAGAGAGGAGGGAAGAAAAGAGGGAGGGAGAGAAAGAGAGGAGACAGAGTCAGAGGGAAGAGGGAAGGGAGAGAGGGAAAGAGATGGAAAGAAGGACAGAGGCAGAGACAGAAAGAGGAAGAGGGAAAGATAGACAGACAGATACAGAATGAGAGGGAGAATAAAAGAGAGGCAGCAAGAGAGGAGGAAGAAGGAAAAGGAAGGAGAGAGCGAGAGCAGAGAGAGAGAGGGAGAGAGAGAGAGAGAGAGAGAGAGAGAGAGAGAGAGAGAGAGAGAGAGAGAGAGAGAGAGAGAGAGAGAGAGAGAGAGAGAGAGAGAGAGAGAGAGAATTTCAGGGAAGTTAAGGTTCAGTGAAGACTCATCAAGAAAAGAAAATACATCATCCTGCCTCTTCCCTCATGGACCAGATACAATTCTTCCCAATGATTTGCTGCCTTGATACCAGTAGGACTAGAGAAATTTAGCTTCTTTTTTGTGTTCTGACATCATTTGACATCTATGATCAGTCTTGTCCCACTATGCTGTTGTCCACTGAGAAAGTGCCTTCTCTGGAGGTGGCTGCTCTATCAGAGAGATCTGGTTTATCTGTGATGCCAAGTTCCTCCTACCTTCATGTGAGTAACAGCATTATTGATAAAGATCAAGATTATCTCATGTCACCCTCTTCACTTAGGAGAAAACACAAGTCAAGAAAAAGGGAGAGATACACAAAGAGGCAGACAAGAATCACTTGAGGCCAAAGGGTAACTGGTAGAATAATGGATAGAGTGCTGGACCTGGAGTCAAGAAAAACTGATTACAAATCTGACCTCAATTCCTGCATAACCCTAGGCAAGTTATTTAATCTCCCCTAGTCTTAGTTTCCCTGTCTGTATAATAGGTATAATAGTAGAATCTACCTCACAAGACTGTTATAAGATAGTATTTGTACAAAATCCAGTGCCTACCCAGCACATGGTAAATGCTATGTAAATGCTTATTCTCTTTCTTCTAAAGATCCCCCCAAAAAATGGCAGAGTGGGGATTCCAAACTAAGGTCCTCTTACTGGAGCTCCAGTTCTTTTTGTTGTTTCAAGATTTGGATGCCTGGGAGGAAAACCTAGTGAAACCAGATGTGTTCTGCCATTTAATGCAAAGTCTGAAAATTCCAAATGGTGAAAGTAAGGATAGATAAGAATTGATTCCTTCTTCCATAGAGATTAAGCTTTGAATAAAGGAGGAAAGAAATTTCATCAAATATACAACTCAAAGGAACTTGAAAACATTCAATATAAGGTTTCTTAATTGGGGGATTCATGAACTTGGTTGCATTTTTTTTATATTTTCTAAATATATTTGAATGAAATTGGTTTTCTTTATGATCCTATTTTAATGCATTTTTAAAAATTATTCTAAGTTCTCCATAGGCTTTACAAGACTGCCACACACACACACACACACAGAAGTTATTAAATCCTGATCTACTCCAACCTCAACTTTTGAGAGATGACGATATGGAAACATAAGGGTTAAATGACTTTCCTAAGGTCACATAGGTAATTAGCATCAATTCCATGATTTGAAGCTGACTCCAAAGGGAGAATTGTTTCCACCATAATGGAAAGTCCTAGGATTTGGCAAATCCAGGATTGTCCCATGATCTTATTGACTTGAGAATGTATCATTTCTTCAATGAGCAACTGACTTTATGGAGCAATTAATTTCAAAATCCATCATTTAATTATCAGCACAAAAAGGACAGTGAAAATGAACACCACTGCCCCATTTACATGTTTAATCAGATTAGTCTGCTGACTTTCACATCCTAGCAATTAACTTGTCTGGGTGTTCCTTTTCAATAGCTAAATGATTAATATGTGGGCACCCAGATTTGCTGCCTGCTTTTTTTTTTTTAGGTGGAATGGGAAAATTAATTTCAGCATCATTATATGTGTGTACAGGCTCTTGCAGTCACACTCACCTCTTGTTGTCCTAAATAAAAACATCTTCATGGTGGGCTTGTGTTAAGTTTTTAGATAATGAGCTAGATATATAATCTACAAATGTTCTCTCTCCCGTCAAATATGAAATCAATTAAGCTGAATGGAATTAACTGGCTAACATTACATGCATGTGAAGCCAATAAACAAAGGCATCTTTCCTACTGTGTTCAACTTTGCTTATCACTGGGCTAATTAACTCAACTTCTCCCAAAAATTCTGAGGCAGCCTTGCGTTTCCAGGGAGCAAGGAAGAAAGGTGGTAAGGATGAACCTGAATAGACAAGTTCTGAATTAAAGTCAATGAACATTTATTATGGTATTACACAGTCTAGGCAAGACATGGAATGACCATACTGGAGGGAAATGGCCTTTAAAGCCAGGAACATCTGGGTTCTGGACCATCTTCTGAGGCATTCTAACCAAAGGACCCCAATCTAATGTCTATAGTGCCCTTCATAAATCTCTGAATTTAAGTTACCTATGGCTGCCCCCTCTAAAAAATCCCTTGGCATTTTCTATACATATTTACTGATTTCAGGTAGTATCCCCTCTTGGAGAAAAGAGACTCTCTTTTTTGGCTCTGTATCCCAGTACCTATTACAGTTCATGACTCATAGTAGGTACTTAATTAAGTATTTGTTTTAATGAACAAAATGGTCAATTGGTGTCAGAGAATGGAGTTTACATAATGGAAGATTCTTGACTCTATGAAATGGTAACTCCCCCCCAAGCCATCCCCCTTCCCAAAAGGAGCATAACTCTGTGTTTAGTGGGACATCTAGGTGGTGTAGCAGTTAAAGGGCTGGACCTAAATCAGAAAGACTCACCTTCCTGGACTCAAACCTGAGCTCAGACACATGTGTGACCCTGACTCAGTTTCCTCTTCTGTAAAATGAGCCAGAGAAGAAACTGGGAAACCACTCCAGTATCTCTGCCAGAACACTCCAAATGGAGGCAAGAAGAGTTGGATATGATTGAAAAACAACTGGGTTTAGCTCTCTTTTAAGGGAGGTAAGATGGCAAAATCTATGGTCCACTTCTCAGAATATCTTTAAATGTGTAAAATGAATAAATGTATAAAATAATGTTTTAAATTCATAAAATAAACAAATAAAATAATGTTTGAAAGTATAAAATAAGCATTTAAAATAATATTTTAATATATAAAATATATAGACTTACAAAGGGAACAAATAATTTCAAAATTCAGTTAAATTTTTTTAAATAAATAAATTTGTTTTCCAGGTTAAGAACCCATGCCATCAGAGGGCAACTAGGTGGTTCAATGGATTGAGAGCCAAGTCCAGAGACAGGCAGTCCTAAGTTCAAATCTAACCTCAGATACTTTCCAGTTGTGTGACTCTGGACAAAGTCACTTAACTCCTACTGCCTGGTCCTTAGCATCTTTCTGCCTTAGAACCAAGATATAATATTGACTCTAAGATGGAAGTTAAGGGTTTTGGGGGGGGAATAATCTATGCCCAAGGGACTCAAAGGCAAAATTAAATAAAGAGTGAATTAATTTTCTTTTATAGTCCTTGCTCAGATGAATTCAGAAAAAGCTAGAAAGACCTATATGAACTGATGTGAAGCAAAATAAGCAGAAAGGAGAACATTGTACACAGTGACAGTAATATTGAAAGATGATAACCTGTGAAAGACTTAGCTCCTCACAGCAATACAATGATCCAGGACAATTCTAAGGGACTTATGACAGATGCTATACACTTCCAGAGGAAGAGTTTTTGGAGTTGAAATGCAGATCAAAGCAGACTATTTTTCACATTAGTTTATTATGTTTTTTTTCAGGGTTTCGGTTTTATGTAAGTATTCTTTTACAATAATGACTAATATAGAAGCATGTTTTGCATAATAATACATGTCTAACCCAGATCAAATTGCATGCTATCTCTGAGGTGGGGAGAGAAGGAAGGGAGAGAGGCAATTTGGATCTTATAATACCAGAAAATAGATGTCAAAAATTGATATTGCATGTAATCGGAAAAATATGTTGTCACAGAGCTTACACGCTATTCAGTAGACATAACACATAACAAAAGCATACAAAGTTACCCAAAGTAATTTCAAGAGGGAGAGAGCCCTGACAACTAGTGGGACAAGAAAAGATCTTGCCTTCCCAGCAGCCCAGCTATAGCCTAAGCAAAGATGCAAAGATGGACAATGGACTTTTTTTTCTATTTGGAAAATAGCTGCTAGAGCAGTTTGAGAATAAATAATGAACGAAGGAGAAGAATATGAAATAAGAATGGAAAGTTGAGTGGGAGCTCTAATGTAGTGTGCTTTAAATACTAAGCCCAGGAATTTGTGTTTTATCCTCAATAGAGAGCCACTGAAAATCTTTAAGTAAGGGAGTGATGTGGCAAGATCTAAATTTTAGGAGTATCTTTCATGCTGCTGTGTGGAGGATGAATTAGAAAGCAGAGCGACTAGAAGTGAAAAGATCTGGTAGGTGGCTAGACAAGAAAGAGATAAAGGAAGACTTGAAGTACAGGACAGGTTTTGTGGCTAGAGATCAGGCAGATAAAAGAGAGATTCTAGAATATCCATCAATTGGGGAATGGCTAAACAAGTTGTATATGCTGATAATGGAATACTATTGTGCCATAAGAAATGGAAGACAAGATGATCACCAAAACCAACAAAAACCTGGAAAGGATCCTATGAAGGGATGCAAACTGAAGTAAGCAGAACCAGGAGAACATTATACAGAGCAACAGCAATAATGGATGATGACCAACAGTGAATGATTTAATTATTATCCACAAGATGAGGATCCAGAACTCATGATGAAAAACAATGTTCACAGCTATAGAAAGAACAGAGTCTTACTGAAGATTAAACCATACTATTATTCTTCGCTTTATTTCTTCCTTGAATTTGTCTCTAGTGTAAGCGATATGTGTTTTGTTTCACAACATGATGAACAGGGAAATGTGTGTGATATGATCATATCTGTACAACTTATATCATATTACCTGTCTTCTTAGGGAGGAGAGAAGGATGGGAGGGAAGGAGAGAACATGGATTACAAACTGTTAGAAAACAAATATTAAAAATTGTACCAACATATAATCTGGAAAAAATTAAAATTAATGAAAGAGAACAAAAGTTTCTAGATGTAGAATAGAAAAGATTTGGCAACTGGTTAGCCAAGGAGGGAAAGTATGAGGGAGAGCGAATAGTCAAGGAAGGTTCTGAAGATGGATGACAGGGTCCTTGGTGGTATCCTCAATAACACTAAGAAAGTCAAGCCAGGCATGGCAGTACATTCATAGAATCCCCATCTACCAGGGAGTCTGAATTAGAGAGTTCTGAGCTTCAATAACCTAGGCTGACTGGGTACCTGGGCTAAGATGGCATCTATAAAGTGAGTCCTATAAACAGGAGCTGGGGAAATAACTTTCCTCTCTTGGGGCCTCAGTTTCACCTTTGCAAAATAATAGGGTTGAACTAAATAATCTCTAAAGACATTTCCATCTATAACAATCTATAATTCTATGAGCAGTGTGCTAATCAACTCAAATGAGGTTCACTCCACTTGACAAGTATTTATTAAATACTCTTATATTCTGGAAATAGGACTTGATCAATGATACATGTAAAACCCAGTGTAATTGTGTATCAGCTATGGGGGGAGGGGAGGGAAAGAACATGAATCATGGAACCATGGGAAAATGTTGTAAATTAATTAATTAATTAAATTTTATTCAATTAAAAATAAATTTAAAAAATAAACAGATAATTGAATAAATAAATAAATGAGTGAATGAATGAATGAATGAATGGACATACTATTATATTTGAGCTCCAACATACATTGGAGCCAGAGGACATAAAGACAAAAAAATTAAAATCCCACACATCCAGCACATGGTTTATAGTGTAGTAGATGGTACACATGTGCAAAGGCAATTATATTTCAAGTATGTCATGTTATCATATAATTAACATACAACCATATGTTGATGGACTAGGCAGCTGTCTAGAGGCTATCATTTGAAATGTGGCAAAACATTCCCCTTACCTAAAAAGATCTCCCCCACTGGTCTTCCAAAGGTTGAAATTCTCACTACTAAATTAACTCCCCAGGAGAGGTATAATGATGAGTGGATAAAATGGAGTAGATATTGGGAGTCAAAGGGTTTGTTTTCAAATCCTACCTCAGATACAAGCTAGCTGTATTATCGTGGGCGAGCTACTTCATTTCTCAAAGCCTCCCTTTCCTCATCTGTAAAGCAGGACTGCTAATACTTGTACAGCTCGCCAAGCAGTGTTGTTTTGGGGAAAGCATTGCAAACTTTTAAGCAGTAAGTAAATGGGAGTTATTATTAAGGTCCCTCAAGTAGGAAAGTATATTTTAATAAGCTGAAGGCATCCTGAAACAGACTAGCTAACATTGATTTATCTGATTAACCCATAGCCACAAAGCAAAGAGCAAGGCTTTGAGGGAAAAGGAAAAAGGACAAGAAGGTTTCTGGGCAATAGACAGTGATCTCAAGCTGAGACTGTTCTGAATGTCCAAGGCGCTGGACAGTGGAAAGAATCGGAGACTTATTATAGAAAACTGTTTGACGATAACACCTGATACTTACTAGTTATGTGACATCGGTCCTGTTACACAGTTGGGGCTTAATAGATATATGCTGACTGACTGTTACTTCTATCGGAATCGCATTTTTATCATCTGTAAAACTGAGAGAACCCTCTGAATTTTGCTCATCTCACAGGATTGTGGTGAGGAAAATGCTTTGCCACAGATAGTTTTAAGTGGCTTCTGAAGTTCCTTCCAGCCCTAAATCTATAACCCTAATGATGGTGCATAAGGACCCAAGAACTCTGGTAGGTAAGCCCCAGTTTCCTGATCTGTGAAATGGGGCCATTTGCCTAAATGATCTATCTATTGCATAGATATCAGGTCTAAATTCTGTAATATCTGTAGCAATATGAGATAGAATATAATTGAGACAGAAGAAAAAATAAAACAAAATATCCACAATCATATAGGAAATCATATTACTGTTACATTATTTTATTAAATATAAACAACTGTGCATTAACTGTTCAGAGTTTCATATTATGAGAATGTATTTTTCACATACTTTATGAATTCTTCTATATTAGGGAGAATTACTGTGTATTCTTCTGTCTGGGATCTAGATCAGTGATACTATCCAGTTTGCTGCTTTTTGAATTGTCTTTGTCCTTGGGAATCCCAAGGAATATCTTCCTTTTTAGCAGAATTTTAATAGAATATTAACAGGTTAATAAATGAAGGGAATGGGGGGTTCTCTTTCTGTGAGGATGGAGAGGGTAGATAGGTTGATGGAGGACCTCTTAATTAGCAATTACTAATTAATGGTGTCTAGGGATGGTCAAGGGAGGGACTAAATAATGAGTGCCTAAAAATCTATTTATGAAGCTGCCTGACCCAACTCTAGTCATCCATGGCCACAAGAGAGTCACAGACATCTATCACACTTTATCAGTCATGATGCTTCCCTAACCAATAAATTTGATATAATCAATAAACTTATACATTTACCCCAAATTCAGCCTCTTGAGATAATTTGAGTCATAACAATATACAATCATCCACTTGGGTTTTTCTTTTTCTTATATTGGAATGTTGGTGTTTAGTTATGATAAGTTCATTTAAAAAAAAAAGGAAAATATTGGAAACAGTTAGGCATCAGAGTAGATAGAACACTAGACCTAGAATTAGGAAGACCTGAATTCAAATTCAGCCTCAGACACTTACCCACTCTGTAACTTTAGGTAAGTCACTTAACCTCTGATTGCCTCAATTTCTTCACTTATAAAATAGGGATAATAGTAGCATCTCCTTCCCAGGGCTGTTGGGAAGATCAGATGAGAGAGTATTATCTCATTTAATCACAGTCTGAAACTAGTTTTGACACACTGGTCTTGTAACTTAATTGTTTTCATTCAGTCATTTCAGTTTTTTTTCTGACTCTATGTGACCCCATTTGGGATTTCCTTAGCAAAGATTCTGGAATGGTTTTCCATATCCTTTTCCAACTCATTTTTACAGATGAGGAACCACAGAAAACAGTTAGGTGACTTGCTCAGGGTCACATAGCTAGTAAGTGGCTGAGGCTAGATTAGAACTCAGGAAGATCCTTTTCCTGACTCCAGGTCTGGTGCTCTATCCATGGCTCACCATCTTTATTTCTTGACATTGTTTTTTTGCTCTGAACCACATTTGCAACATCTGTAAAACTGGGATAATGCCATGAGTAATGCTATCCTTATAGTGTTGCTGTGAAGAAAGCTCACCTGATGAAAGAGATTTACTTACTCATATCAAATGAGGAAGTAAAATGCTTAACACAGTAAGTGTTAAATACAGGTTTATTCCCTTCCCTCCTTTTCCTTTTCCCTTTTAAAGCATCTATTTCAGTCCCTGGCACATAGTAGGCACTTAATAAATTCTTGTACCTTCCTCTCTCTTAGAGAAGGTAGATACCTTTCAACTGGGAGAAGGAATCTAAAATTCTTCTGCTATCCAGCACCCCCATGCTATCATCAGCTATGCATAATAGAGCCCACCAGCCCTTAGCAACCATATCTAAATAAACCATGCAGAGCCAGGCAGTGTTATGGAGAACAGAAATTAATTTTCCTCCTCCCACTATTTATTCAGGACCGATAGCATCTGCTTAATCAATTTCAAGAGACATCCCTACTCCCTTCACCCAAAGCCCTAGAGGATTTCCACTATCTATTTTTCTATGTTCAAAGTAAAAGGTTACACAAGCATTTCACATATCGCCTCTTACCCAAACATATGTTTCTTTTAATTAGCAGCTTTGGCGGCCGTTGTTAATATTTGATATCCACCCACCTCCTGTACTTGTAAAATATTTGTTTCTCTTCTCCTAATAATGCAGCCAACCATAGTACAACTCCCATGCTACATCACCCAGGACAGCTTCTTAAAAAGTCAAGTGAACCATATATTTGTCTGGCTTCAGGATCTATAACAAGTTGGAAGATTGGTAGTGATTCCAGGGAGCTAGGATGGATGTTAGAACATAAAGAACATCAGGAAGGATCACGCTCCCTGGTGATTCAGAACCTCAGATATAACATTCCTGAAATAAAATGATCCTGTGTGACTGAGCAGAAATGGGATACTTTTATAGGTGTCTGCTTCAGCAGAAGGGACACGAGAAGTACCATGAGGGCATAGTGGAACATGAATGGGATAATGAGCCTGTGCCTATCTTCCCACACAGCTTGTCTAATGGACTATAGAATAATAAGTGAGGACCTACTGTGTGTGTAAAGCACTGTGTTAAGACATTTTGGTGCTTAGGCATTTTTCAGTCATGCCTTACTCTTCATGAGCCCTTTTGGGATTTGTTTTCTACAAAGATACTGGAGTTGTTTACCATTTCCTTCTCTATCTCATTTTACAGCAGATGAGGAAACTGAGGCAAACTGGTTGAAGTGACTTACTCAGGATCACACAGCCAGTAAGGATCTGAGGTCAGACTTGAATTCAGATATTCCTAATTCCAGACCCAGTGCTTTATTCATTGTTCCACCTGGCTATCCACTGTGTGTGTGTGTGTCTGTGTGTGTGTGTGTGTGTGTGTGTGTGTGAGAGAGAGAGAGAGAGAGAGAGAGAGAGAGAGAGAGAGAGAGAGAGAGAGAGAGAGAGAGGAAGAGAAGAGAAGAGAAGAGAAGAGAAGAGAAGAGAAGAGAAGAGAAGAGAAGAGAAGAGAAGAGAAGAGAAGAGAAGAGAAGAGAAGAGAAGAGAAGAGAAGAGAAGAGAAGAGAAGAGAAGAGAAGAGAAAGAGGACAGGCTGAAAAGATGTATGATCTGCCTTTCCTTTAAAGCCTTTCAATTTCCTTAAGAGAATGATGAAATATATATAGAAAGAGAAAAAAAGAAAACTAAAGGGAATCAATGTAAAGTCTTATACTTGTGTTCAAAAAGTCATCTTCACAAGTATATTATGAAAGACATGTGACTAGAAAAAGCCTATCAGTGAGATCTTGGAATTTTAAAGATCTATGTGCTCAAAAAGGATCCATGGTGCCACAGGGAGACCATAAAAGCTAATGCAATAAATAGCTTAATTGAAATAAACATACTGTTCTGGACTAGGGAGGTAAGAGTCCCAATATATTCTGCCTTGGTCAGACCACAATTGGAGGATTAGGTATAGTTCTGAGTCCACAGTATAGTGCAGCAGTGTGCCCAGAAGATGGTGCCCCTGTTATTTAAAGGAAATCAAGGCTCTTCCATTGAAGAATAGGTATAAAATGTTTACCTTAGATAAAAGAATAATTTAAATGTAAACACCTTATACCACACACACACACACACACACACACACACACACACACACACACACATAAACACAGTAAGTTCCTCAAATATTACTTGAGATCATTAAACACTACCTGATAAATTTATTAAGCTATAGCCATAGGGCAGAGATTCTCCACTTTTGATCAGCCTTCATAGCCATCATCTGAAGAAACCAGCTCCTATAGAAAAAAAAAAACAGCCATCTCCACTCTTTACCAATTATTGCACACAAGGAAGGCTAACTTAAATGAAACAGCAGAGCACAAGGTCAAAGATATGAGGCAGCACATGCCAGGCAAGTCATCCTACTACTACCATTGCTACACTGACCACCATATCCCCTCTGAACCTGATAGAAACAAACCAGGACTCTGAGCCCAAGAGTTTTGGGGATATCAATGCCTCCCAAACCACCAGTACTGCTTCTAGCAGCTCCCACACCCTTTATTGAGGAGATAAATCATTGGCATGGGGATATCTTCATCACTATCAACAACAAATGCTGACTAACTGCCAACAAAAGGCATAGGAAACCAAGGGCTGGCAATACCACCCAAACCACCAACCCAGGCAATCTGGGTAAACAAATGTCATGAAGTATTGTGGAAGAGGCGTGAAGAGAGAAAGGTTTTGAAGAACAAGACAAGATGCAAGAGACTAAGCTGGGGACATGTTTTGTCAATCAAGATGAAGATTCTAAAACAGAATGTTCCCAGGAGGAGTAGCAGTTGAGCATCTTGTCTTGTCCTTCAAAACCTTTCTCTCTTCATGCCTCTTCCACAGTAACCAGTCATCTCCACTGTCTACCAACAATAATACACAGGGAAGATGAGGCAGCATAGATGAAGTAGCAGGGTACCAGAAGGGGGTAAGAAATATGACCACTATTTCTCCTCAGATGCTGATGAAGAGCCCAGAACTCTGAATCCAAGATCATTGAGACTAACAATGTTTCTAGTCCAGTGCCTGCATCCAATATTATGGGAAGTGACCCTTATATAAAGAAAGCCTGGCATCTTCTCCTGCAGGTGCTTTAACTACAACTTCTGAAGACCCTGGAAGGAAAGTTCTTGCCATTGTAGGTCTTGTAACTGTCAAATAATTCATCAGTAATACTGATATCATTTTATCAGTGGAAACAACATTAAAGAAGTATTAACATCCACTTTGCCCTTTCACTGTAAGACTGACTTGCAACTGAATCCTTCTCTATGCATTACCTCCCCCATTAGATCATGAGCTCTATGAATCGGGGACTAACTTGTTTTTCTATATGTATAACTCATGCTTTGTATGTGTTAAATGCCTAAGAAAGATTTTATTTGTTCTTTCTTTCTTTGTTCCATTCCCAGACATCAGCATTCTTTACAAAGATTATCACCATATCCAGAATTTAAATATTATAGAAGAAATATTTCTTCCTACATTTTTATCATTGAAAGATGTGATTTCATCATTGTAAAGAATTCCTTATAAGAAAAATCTCCCCACCAACCAATCAGTAAAATTTATTAAATGTCTACTATGTCCCAAGTACTGTCCTAGGTGCTGAGGATACAAATGTTAAAAAAAAAAGAAAGAAAAGAAACAATCCCAAGTTGCTTATATTCTTTAGGAAGAATTATTGATATTTTTTGCATTGTGGACCCCTTTGACAATCTGCCAAAGCCTTATGTAGCCCTTCTCAGAATAAGGTTTTTAAATGCATAAAATAACATGCACAGAATTATAAAGCTAACCAATTGTATTGAAATAGTTATAGAAATCTTTTTAAAAGCAAGCTCATGAACTCCAGGTTAAGAGCCCTTTTTTCTATAGAAAGAAACAAAAGGAACAAGTATATAAAAATATGTGAAATGGATATTCAACAACTATTATAGAGTTTTAAGCTCTCAGAATTTCCTTGGGGCATTTAGAAGTCTTATAACTTACCTAGAGTTTCATAGCCAGTATGTGTAAGAGGCAGAACTTAAGTGTTGTTACTCAGAAGATGCTTCTCTGGTCACAATATCACTCTACCTCTCATGTTACTGTTGTCATTTAGTCCTGTCTAACTCTTCATGACCCCATGGACCAGAGCCATGCACTGGATTTTCTTGTCAAGGATACTGGAGTGGTTTTCTTCTCCAGCAGATCCAATGGATGCTTTTGTCAGGCAATTGGAGGTTAAATGACTTACCCAGAGTCACACAGCGAAGATGTGTTTGAGGCTGGATTTAAACTCAGTTCTTCCTGACTGTAGACCACAATTGCCTCTATGCTTTCTCTTATAATTCCTACATAATTATACTATTTGGAAATATATACACATACACAGTATTCTAAAAGTGGTGAGGCAGCTGTAATACCTGCCTTAAAAAGACCTTCCTTCAAAATTCATCTCAGGTTTCTCTTTCTCATTTCAAGTTCTGCCTTCTACAGGAGGCTTTTCTTTCTCTGAGCTGCTACTTTCTTCTCTTCCTAGATAAACCTTTGTCTCCTCTGTATATATCTAAGATGTAATTCTTTACATATTGACTGCCCCATTAGAATGTAAGCCTTTGATTCCCCATCACTTAGAGCAGTATCTGGAATACAGAAAGAATTTAATACGTGTGATTTGACTCGATGACTACATATTTTTTTCTTTTCATCAAGATGAGGAAAATTAAAAGTGGACTTTCTGATCCATCTCTTAGTAGAATGGCTTATCTGAATCATGGGAACAGCTAAGCTCATGCCCAGTTCTCCTCCTCAAAGGTGAGTGCCACAGGGTCACTGGGCAATCTAAACACTCAGATCCTTTGACATCAAGGTCTGCTTCACCTCCCCTGTAGCACTTCTTCTTAATTCTTCCATCTCATGAGCATTCAGCCTGTGCATATAACTTTACAGACCAGCTCCAGCCCCCAAACTAGTCAAAATATGCTTTAAAAAAACCATTAACTAGCTACTGGCTATTCATCAGGCATTGGACAGAATCCAGCTGTTTGCTTGCTTTCAAACACATCTTGATGGTGAAGCACAGCAGCCTATAATCCACTTTATCCAGGTGCCCCTTGCAAAGCAACCTTGCCCTTCTGTTAAATAACCATGACCTCACCATGAAGCGTTTGAAAACCAAAAGGTGGCACACTTCAATTAGTGTTTAAATTAATATGAAGTATTTTCGTGATGAATTCTGCAAGAGCCTAAAAATATTTATGCACATTTCCCCACAAATACTCATGTGATGTATCACGCATATTAGGAACATCTGGAAGGTAGTTGTGCTGTTTTCCCTCCCCTATGTGAGCTTACTAAAATAGGTTGAAGGTTAATGCTTGACTTTCCAAAAACATTACTTTATATGCAAGAGTGAGTTCAGCCTGCAGGCTAAGGCAATGAGTACAAAGAGTGATTAAAGCCAATTTAGTCCATATAAAGTCCATGCTACATGAGAGATAATAGAATATAGTGGACTTGGGAACAAAAGGCCTAGATTTAAATTTTAAATTCCATTTCTCCCACTTATTAGATTATAGTCTTGGGAAACTCCGTTATTCTCTTTGTGGCTCAGTTTTCCTTTCTGTAAAATGAAGCTACTGATACTGATACTAGCCCTATCTACCTCTCAGGGCTAAAAAATAAAAGTTGCTTCACAGAAAGAGACAGATGGAGGCAGGGAGGAAAAAGGAGAGAGAAGGGGGGGGGGAGACTGAGCAGATCGAGACAGAGACAGTGAAAGGGAGAGAGGGAGAGAGAAAGAAAGGGAGACCGAGAGAGGAGAAAGAGGGGGGAGGGAGAGAGAGAGAGAGAGAGAGAGAGAGAAATTAATGAAGTCTTCCCACCCCAAGAAGACCTTACATCTCCTTTCTGTCTATTTGGTAAACACATATTTCTGCAAGTTTTTACCTGGAGTAGCAGATAGAGCAGTAGATTTGGGAATCAGAAAGATGAGGTTTTAATCTTCTCTTGCTCAGAAATTTATATAAAGCAAGTTGCTTAACTTTATGTATCCTCAGTTTCCTCATCTGTCAAAGGAGGAGGTTGGACCCAATAACATCTAAAGTCCCTTTAAGTTCTAAATCTTGACCCTGTGAGTTTATAAATAGTATGAAATCTGGAATTGTTTGGGGGTAACTAAGGTGGTACAACAGACAGAATATTGAGATTATAAACAGGAAGCTTCATCTTCATGAGTTCAAATCCAGCCTGAGACATTTAATAGCCATGTGATCTCAGGCAAATTACTTAATCCTGTTTGCCTCAATTTCCTCATCTGTAAAAAGAATCTGTAGAACAAAATGGCAAACCACTCGTCTCTCTGCCAAGAAAATTCCAAATGGGATCACAAAGAGTCTGACAAAATGGAAAAATGTCTGAATTAACAATTCCTGACTCTAGGCCCAGCACTCTATCCATTGGGCCACATTTGGCATATAGATGTTAAGTGATTTCCACATCATAATTTCTGTGTATAAAAAGTAGGTGATTATTTGCTTGGTAAACACGTGCTTTGTTTTACTCAAGAAAACACTCCAGAGCTCCTTTAAATATCAAGTCTTTTGTTGCTTTAAAAATATGGTTCTATTTATAAGAACATGATCTGTAAAAACCTGGTCTAGAATACATCACTTGTATCGCATACTGTACTAGGCAGATAGTTCAGTCTGGACTCAGAATATGTAGATTGGAGTTTTGAGTCCTCTTAACCAACTATTAATTCCCCTTGAACAAATCAGTTCTCTCTCTGAGCCTAAATTTCTCAAAATCATGATGAAAATTCAGAAGTGCCTACTTAAGTGTTGGTGTGAGGAAACTAAAGCATTTATAAATTTTACAACCCCAATGTCTACTAGCAAAATGATTTGAACTTAGCTGGTAATTAAAGAAGTCAATATGGTTCTAAAGGTCTGCTGGCAAGAGACTGGTCTAGATGAGAGGGTAGTAAGAGAACTGATTTCTGGATCCACTCTAGTTAAAGTGAATCACGGTACAGTAGGAAGAGGGTTAAACATAGAATCATCTAACAAGTTCAAATCTTCCCTCTACTACTTAGATCTGCAACAAGTCACTTAATCTGTTGGGGCCTCAGTTTCCTAATTTGTCAAATGAGAGTTAGTCTAGTTGATATTTCAAAATATCAAAAGATATTTCCAAGTTGAATGGATACTGATCAAAGCATACTATCCTTCACATAAGTGTATTTAGAGTTTTATTTTGGGATTTTGGCTTTGTATGAGAGCGCTCTTACCGCTATGACCAATATGGAAGTGTGTTTTGTGTAATTAAAAGAAAAAGACACTTGAAAATTCCTTATTTTTGGTTCTCCCTCCCCTGTTGGGCTTTCTGAATAGCATTATCCAACCCTGGCTCAAAGGTTGGAGGACCTGTGTTTACATCCTCCCTCTGATACCTATTCCCTGTGTGATCATAGGCAAGCTATTTAACATCCCTGTACCTCATCTGTTAAATGAGGAGGGTCAATTAGATGGCCTCTGAGATCTGTGATCTGGATTGGTTAGGAAGTCATTGTGCTATTCTTCCACCACTTTTTTTCCTTTCCTAAGAAATGCAAAGAAATGTATTCTTTAACCTGTGGAGAATAATAAAAAGTTTGTGATTGAATGAATACTTGGCAGGTGGGTTGGTAGACAACAGGGGAAACTATATATGAAAAGGAACCTTATTGAGATTCAATTAAATAGAACAAAAACAAGTTGTGGTCATGGCACTAAGACCAATTTCACAAGGTCAAATGCTTTCTGAATGAACCTTCCCCATAAATCATAAAGCTTGTTGGACATAATCAACTTTCCAACCTCGCCAAAGAGAGTCACGGCCTGTTCTTTCTAGACAACCAATAATTAAATAAAGCTCTTAAAAATCTCTGTATTTGGGAAAATAGATCCTGAACTTCAAAGTCAGAATGCTAGGAGGAAAAAAATCTGGACTTGGAGTTATAGTACCTAGATTGATAAATTTGTTCAGCCATGTCCTGAAAGGATGACCTTGGATAAATTACTCAACTGGATGGGGTTTTCTGGTACAAACAATAAGGATATGAGGCTAAATGAAAATAATGGTAGCTAACATTTATAAAGTGATGAAAGGTTTCCAAAGTGTCTCACATATATCATCCCATTTAATCCTCATCACATCACTGTAAAGTAGGTGTTATTATTATCCTCATTTTCCAAATGGCCAAATTGGAGCCAATAGAGATTAAGCAATTTCTCCAGGGTCACACAACCATGTATCTATGGTAGGATTCAGACTCAGGTTGTCCTAACTTCAAGTTCAGTGCTCTATCCATCACACTACCTAGAAGATCTTCAAGTTGCCATCTACTTCTAAATGTAAATAAATTTTTAGCTCATATATGTCATTTGTAAATTTTTATTTATTTGTTTGCTGCATTAAAATACCCAATTAAATTGCTCAATTTGATAAAAAAATAAAAGATAGATGTGTACATAAAACTAGGGTAATTTTTTTGTGTTGTGAACTCTCTCCACCCATCAAGATCATCATGTTCTCTAAGAAAGTTGCCGGGGGTGCTGAGAGGTTGAGACTCGCTTAGAGTCACAAAATTTATATGGAGCAGAGGCAGGACTAAAATCAAGAAATCATCCCATCTACAAGGTGTGTTTTCTGTCCATGACTGTCAGGATGAAAAAAGGGACATAAGTTGCTTCTTCATTATTGCAAGGGAAATAAGTAGCAGGTCTAGGATCTGAACCAAGGTCTTCTGACTCTAGATCCAGGATTTTGAGTCTTGAACTCTGAAATATTTAGATCCCCTCCACCATTGGTCCCTCCTAACTCCTTCTGGCATTTATTAAAAGACAGCTAAATGGTACCATGGACAGAGCATGGATCTGGAGCCAGGAAGAGCTAAGTTCAAACCCAGCCTCAGGTACATTAGCTGTAAGATATTGGGTAGGTCATAGAACATCAGTTCCCTCAACTGTAAAATGTAACAAATGAGATAACATTTGTAAAGCTCTTGGCACAGTGTCTGGCATATAGCGGGTGCTTAATAAATGCTTAATTCCCTTCCTCCTTCCCTTCATCATACCACTAATTCTTTAGAAACAGCTGTTGGGCATTCCCCAAAATCATAGATTTCGTGAGCTAGAATGAAGGTTTTAGAGAATTTAGTCTAATTCATGGTCTGGAGAACACCAAACCCGGAGAAGGGAAGACGGGACTTGTCCACATGAGCACATGTTGGTGGATCTAAGACTAGAGACCAGTTCTCAAGATTCTCAGGTTAGTGCTTTTCCACCCATGCCATACCTGGATGAAATTATTTTTCCAGATGAGGGTCGGTTGAAGGAACTAGGGCTGGTTATTGTGGTGGTTGTTCAGTTATTTTCAGTCATGTCAGACTCTTCATGACCCCATTTGGGGTTTTCTTGGCAAAGATACTGGAGTAGTTTACCATCTCCTTCTCTAGTTCATTTGGCAGATGAGGAAACTAAGGCAAAAAGGAATAAGTGACTTGCTCAGGGTCATATATTAAGTGTCATAGTAAGTGTCAGAGGCCAGATTTGAACTCAGGAAGATGTCCTCCTTACCCCAGCCCTGATGTTCTAACCACTGTACAACTTAGCCATATAGCCAGGAAAAAAGTCTTAGCAGCATGGACATGCTGCTAAATGTATAACTGGATATCCCAGGGGAAAAAATGTACACTGGTGCACTTATTAGTTTAATCTACTTTATAAACATTTTTGCCATTTTCTTAAGTCTAGATAATCAATGCAACAATAAAGTAAGCCCTGATTTATGCTATTTCCCTATTTCTGAGATGTTAATGCTCACAATGAAAATTAAAGCATACCTCTGAAGTACAAAATCTTTCAAGTATTTATTTAAGAGTTTCCATATAAAAAAGGGGATTCAACTAATTCAACTAGGTGACTCAGTAGATAGGGGTTAAGTGACTTGCCCAGGGTCATACAGCCAGGAAATATATAAGGCTAGATTTGGATCCAGGACCTCCTGTCTCCTCCCACTATCCACTGAGTCACCTAGTTTCCCCCACATTTAGTCTTTATATAGCTTTTTTTCTGATTGCTTAGTTGTATTTAATTTTTTTAATTTTTTAATTTATTTCTCTTTTCTCTCATACAAGCATTTCAATATTTTGACTCAGTTCTATCAGGATCACTTGGAAGAACTCTAGTAAGAACCTGTTTTTCCCTCTTAGGATTATGTTCAGTCTTGCTGGGCAAGTTCTTTATTGTAAGCCTATATCTCTTGTCTTTTAGAATAACTTATTCTATACTTTCCATTCTTTTTTTAGTAGTCTGCTAAATCGCATATGATCTTGACTTGAACTCTATCTTTCTAACATCTCACAGCATTTTTTTTCTTTGACCTGGCTTTGGATGAGGGTTATGACATTGCGGGAAGTATTCATTTTGGGGTTTCTTGCAAGAGGTGAATGATGCAACCTTTCTATTTTCATTTTGCCCTCTACTTCTAAGAGAACTAGACAGCTTTTTTCATGATTTCTTGAAATATGATGTCTATGCTCTTTTATTTATTTTTAGTCATGGCTTTCAGGTAGTCCAATAATTCTTAAATCACCACTCCTTAATCTGCTTTCCAACTCCACTTTTTCTATATCTTATTTTTTCTTCTATCTTGTCAATCGACTGACATGATTTTAATATTTCTTATTGTTTTGTGGAGTCATTAACTTCTGTTCAATCTATTCTAATTTTTAGGGAGTTTAGCACTTGGATAAGGTCTTGTATCCTTTAAGCTAAACTAATAATTATCCTTCTAAGTATGTCCTCCATAATTCTAATTTCTTTTCTGATTCTTTCTTCTATCACTCACATTTCATTTATAATATGATTTTAAAACTAGCATTTTTACTAGCTGTTCCCCATGCTGGAATGAGTTCCCTTCTCACCCGCATTTCCTGGCTCCCCAGACTTCCAATAGGCCCCCTTCTCCACAGGAAATCTTTCTCAATTTTTTGATTTCTCAATCTCAAACTTTCCTTCTTTTGATTATTTCCACTTTATCCTCCACATACCTCATGTACACATATTTGTCTACATGTTGTCTCATCCATTTGACTGTTAGGTTCTTAGGAACAAGGAATGTCTGTTAACCTCTCTTTGTGCCCCCTCCTCAGAACCTAGCACAGTTGCTGAACACATAATTGGGACTTAATAAATGTCTTGGCCACTCTAGAAGACCCCTCAATATTGGTCTGGACTTGGGTCTGAGTTGACTTGGGGCAAGCCTGAATTGCTCACCTACCTTAGAACCCTGCTGCTGAGCCCACAATCCCTCCTTACTCTAATTCTACAGTTCTTGCCCTGGTCACTTACCTATAGGTTGAATTCATGACCCTGGGCTGGAAAGTTGATCCATTATAGTTTTCTTGAAATTTCCCAATCACTACTGAGTCTATTGTTCTTCTTAAATGATTGTTGAGAAGAGTAGATAACCTAGGTCAGTGATGGCAAACCTTTTAGAGATTGAATGCCCAAACTATAATCCTCAAGTCACAGGTGAGCCCCCTGCCTTAACCCAGACGGGGGTGGGGGAAAGTACTCCAATTGGGCTGCTGGGAAGTGGGGCCAGGTGTGTGAGAAATGTCCTCAGGAGTGTGTGGAGAGGGGGACAGCAAATATGCCATAGATTCGCCAACATGAGTCTAGGTCTTCAAAGATACATATGCAAGTCTTGGACCATTATTAGGACTACAGTGGAAAGGACAATGGATCTGGAATGAGTTGTTCTAGGGGTAATTGCTTCCTCTCATAACTACTATATTACCTTGAGCAAGTCACATAATCTCTTTATGCAACAATACCCCCTGCTCAAAAGGAAAAGATGGATCTAGATCAGAGATATAAAATATGTGCCCCACAACACTCTTAAGTGTGGTCCAAACCAGATGAAAATAGAATTGGGAAATGTTGAACAAAATAAATAAACATACATAAAACATGGGGAATATCAATATATGATTTTTTTCTAAGTCAATAACTGACCTGCAAGGACCACGGGTGGATGGACCTTGTTTCTATTTGCATTTAAAATCACTGGACTCTATCACTTCTAGTTCTAAGTCTCTCTTATCTAGAGTGAGGAGGGTCAACTTACATAACAACAGAGGTCCCTTCCAGCTCCACATTCATTAGTTCCATAACCCTAGGAACTCCTGGGCAATCTGAGCCTAGTCAACTTCTATTCATGTTCACGGTCACGGTCACAGTCATGGTCATAGACCCAAGTTAGCCAAGGAGGCTATGAAGGAAGTGTTTGGCAGTGTTGCTCACACGTGTGATTCCAAAGAGAATAGAGCTATGGCTGGAATCCAGCTTCCAAACTTGCATATACAGGTGCCGCCACAAATAGCATATTTACAACAGGTGTCTGCAAATCCTTCACCAGCTGTCCCCATGAGGCACATATAGCCTGAACAACAAGAAAGCAGGTGGGGTGAAGGGAATGGGCTGGGAACATCAGGTATATATGGAAAACTTTGACAAAGGTTAGGTAGCTATTTGCAGAGTCCCAGCTGGAGATGAAAGATCTTCATTAAGGCTTCTTAATGAATGAACCTGACATTGGGTACAATATGATAGGTGCCAAAGGTCCACAGGGTGACAGTGGATCAATAAATTTAGCTAATGACACCAAAGCCATTCAGCCAATGCCATGACCTTAACTCTCAATTCCCTCCCACCCGCTTACTTCCCCTAGGACCTCCTTTCATTAATTGCCTTCTGTCTCCATCAATTTCCAGAACTTTTGACAATATGGCTGAGTGGTAGCTTGTATCTAAGTCCAGTTCCCCATCAGTACTTCAGAAAGAATGAGAATGTAATAAATAAGGGAAGAGAACAGCAGTAAATAAAAGAAGAGAAAGGAGAGGAATCTTCCATGGAGGTCGCCGTGGAAAATCAGCAGAGAGGCTGAAGAAATCAGCAAGCAAAGAAGAGCTACTAAAACATTAAAGATTACTATGAATAAAGGTATGTCCATAGAAATCACCAGAGATGTAAAATAAATCTAAAAGAGCTAAAATTAGAACCTAAGGTAGAGAGCAAGGGCCACACTATCCCCTAGAATTTAAGGAAGAGATAAAGGGGAGAAATCTGAACTTCAAATTTAAAAAATAGAGGAAAAATTGATATTTATGAAAAATCCTAATAAGATAGTAGAGTCAATGGGAACGGGACTTGGAGTAAAAAGGACCAAGGCATATATGCTGTCTTAGCTACTTCATCATTCTGTTATCCTGGTCAAATCAGTTGACCTTTCTGTGCCTCAGTTTCTTCATATGTAAAGATTTGGGGAGAAAACTATTCAAGCTCCCTCCAGCTCTGAAACCTATGATCCTATGATCACCAAAAAAGAGAAAGAAGGTGAGAGAATTCAAAAATACAATACAAAAAGAAATAATAAAGCCAAGCGGCAGCAAAGCTGATAGAAAGTCTGAAAATATGATGGAAAATAAGAATATGAAATGGCTAAACTCAGTGTCCTGAGACAAGAATCCTAACTGGTTGGGGCCTCAGTGACCATCTAGATGAGTTCTTTAGTTTTAGATCACAGATTCAGAGAAGAGAAAGGAGAAAGAAGACTTAGAAACAACTCCAAGGTTCCAAGTAGAGTATCTTAGAGGGATGTTAATAGAATCAACAGAATTAGAGAGAAAAGAGAAGTTTCCTGGGAGAGGAGGTATAAGGTCTGAATGATTGGTTTAATTTCAAATGCGTTGAGATTAAAATTGAGATCCCCTCTTGGTAATGTCTTATAAGTAGTTAGAAATGTAAGACGAGTTCATAGTGAGGCCAAGCCTATTGAAATAGGTTTAGATGCTATCTGCAAAAGTGGTTATAGGCAAAACTGTGAGAGTAAATGAGATGGAGGATGGAGATTGCATAAAGAGAGGAGAGAAGAAAGCTAGAGAGAGAGCTCAAAAATGTTGCCATCTGGAAAGAGGCTGAGGAGACCCAAGGCACCCTAACCAAAGAGAGACAAGGGGAAGCCAAAGAACAGTCAGAATCAGTGTCGTGAAAACCGAAGGAAGAGAGAGTGGCAAGTCCACAGTTTTAACTGCTATTGAGAAGTTAAACAGGGGAAAGCTTGGTAGCACAATGGCTCATGAGGATCTGAGTTCAAATTTGACCTCAGATACTTCCTAGCTGTGTAACTCTGAGTGAGTAAGTCACTTAAGCTCCATTGCCAAGTTCTTGCCCCTCATCTGGGTTAAAATTGATACTGAGCTGAAGGTATGAGTTTTTTAAATTTTTAAATAAGTTGAAAATAGAAGCTGCGACTAGATTTGGTGACTGGGAGAACATGAGTGACATCTAATAAATAGGTTTCACTAAAAGGGTTCAACTGAGAGTCAGATTCCAAAGTATGAGAAAAGTAGTAGATAGGGAAGAAGTGGAGGCTAGTTGTAAAGAGTAGTATTCTAGAATGTTGGTACTGCTGGATGTGACATCTGTGACTCTGCTACCAGAGAAACTGAGGTTCATGGATCAGTTCATTCTGAGGGACATCAGGGCTGCAGACAATCAAGTGTATACACTAAGGCAAACCCAATATGGTGAGACCCAGAGTGAGGCTATCAGGCTACCTAAGGATAGGCAAACAGATCCCTTTCAGAAACAGAGCAGATCAAAGCTTCCAAGCCAATCAGTCATGAGATTGAGTCTATGAATGGACATCGTACTTTCATCATAAACCAAATAGACTAAAAAATAAATAAATAAACAAATAAATAAATGAATGAATGAATGAATGAATGAATGAATGAAAGAATGAATAAATAAATAAATAAATGAATGAATAAATAAATAAATAAATAAATGAGAAGAGGATAGACTATGTTAGTTCATTGGATCAACCATCAGGCATTTATTAAAAGAAAGGAGGGCAGAAACATTATCTGGAATAATGGCAAACCTGAACATATTTGTAAGCAAAAGCAAAAGAGTCAAGGAAATTTTGAGACTTCAAAATTTTAGTGGGTCTAAAAAATTTGAAGTCTTAGCTCTACTCCTAACTACCTGCGTGACTTTGGATAATTCCATTAACCTTTCTGCCTGGCTACTTCTTCACTTTTAAAATGAAGATGTTGAACCACCTGGCCTCTGAAGTATCATCTAACCCAAGAGCTATGATCTCATGAGGTTTGTATTTTTTTCTCTCCTAAAATAAATTTTACCTAGGAACATTTGGAAAGAGCCTTGGATTTGGAGGTCAGAAAACTGGAGTTTGAGCTCTACTCTCTACTAATCCTGATCAAGACAGTTAATATCTCTGGGACTCAGTGTCTCCATCTATAATAATTAACATAATCTCTAATAGTCACTTCCAGGTCTAATGATGGCTACATCCAAGAATCTGAAGCAAGTGATTGTGTTGCACAGATGATATGTGAATGTTTTAATCCATGTGACCAAAAGACACTCCAAGTTGAAGTAATGCTTCCCTCCAGATACCTAATTTGTCAATATATTCAGGGAAAATCCTTTTATTTTTAAAAAAATTTTTAATTAGGAAAATTTTCCATGGCTACAAGATTCATGTTCTTTCCCTCGCTCCCATTCCCTTCCCTTGGCCAACATGCAATTCCACTGGATTTTATATGTGTCATTGATTAAGACCTAGAAAAATCCTTTTAGACAAGAGAAGAAACAAATTATCCCTCTGTTACCAACATAAAATAACAACAAAAATAAAGATAAAGATATAATCAGGTCAGCTAGGTGGCACAGTAGATAGGATGCCAAACCTGGAGTTGGAGGGAGTTGGGTTCAAATGTGACCTCAGACACTTCCTAGTTGTGTTCCCCAGAGAAAGTCACTTAACTCTATTTGTCTAGCCCTTTCTCTTCTGTCTTAAGAATAATTGCTAGGACAGAAAGAAGGTTTGTTTGTTTTTTCAATGTATTCAAACTCACTTCCTATTTTTTTAGCTGCTACCAAGTCCTCTGGAAATAGACAAAGGGGTTATCTGATTACGCTTTAAGGAAAGTTATAGATGAGTTATGAGGGACCAGAAGCTAGCAGATCTTCTCAATATCCTTATAAGAGCATCCTCTTTTCCCCCATGCTGGGGTTATCTTTATCCAGCACATAGAAGCACAGAGAAACAAGACTTCCCTGCTATTTGGATACGATCTACTGTCTATCTCAAACCTTTTGGTTCTTAGAGGAGGAAGATAAAACCTCTACACAGCAAAGAAGCAAGCATGGTTATGGGGACCAGGTGATCCTACATATGTTTCCCTTTTTTTCTGTGTTTTGCACTATACTGTGAGTATTTCATGGAAGAGAATTTGGCAGGAGAAGAGAAAATGATCTCAGGATGGAATGATTCCATGAATCATCTAACCCAAGCCCTAAAGGAAAAAAGAAAAGAAAGAAGGGCAGAAATTTTGTCTGGAATAATGGCAAACCTAAACATATTTGTAAGCAAAAGGAAGAGAGTCAAGGAAATTTTGAATTTCTAAATGTCCCCAACCAGAGATCATCCAGGCTTTGGTTGAAGCATATGACTATGGTTTATCTCCTTTGACTAAATTGTGAATTCCTTGGGGTTTAGGACTCGAGTGTCCTAGAGACACTCCAGACACTTCTCTGTGTCTGTCCCCCACTCCACCCAAAGTGGCAATAATCACTGAGATTTCTGTAGAACTTGAAAGTTTGCAAATCATTCTCTATGCATCATTTCACGGGATCTTCCCAACAATCTTGTGAGGTCGGGAGTACAAGTATTATTACACTCATTTAACAAATGAGGAAACAGGTTCAGAGAAATGGAGTGATTGGCTCAATTTGACACAGCTAGTCATCATCTGTGTGTTCCTGATATTTCTTCGTCTTTCACTTGACACTGCTCCAACCGGCAAGCCTAGAATGCATCCCTCCTTTATATCCTCCTTACAATGTCCTTCTCTCCCTTTAAGACAAAACTCAGGCACCACCTTTTGCATGAAGCCTTTCATTATCCCCCCCCCACAACTGCTAATACCCTCCCTCCAAAATACCTTCTTTAAAAACACCTATCTTTTATCTTAGAATCCACACTACACATCAGTTCCAAGACAGAAGAGTTTTAAGGGCTAGACAAGTGGAGTTAAATGACTTACCCAGGGTCACAAAGTCAAATGTGAGGTCACATTTGACCTTGGACCTCCCATTCCTAAGCCTGGTGTTCAAACTCCAGTCTATTTAACTAATATATATGTGTGTGTGTTTATTAAATTTATATTTTATAGTATATATGTGTGCATGTATTTGTTGTTCCCCCATTAAACTGTAAATTCCTCTACAGCAGGGATGATTTCATTCTTTGTAATTATATACCTATTATATGCCTGTAACATAATAGGTATTTAATAAATACTTACTGATTGGTTGGTTGATTAACTCAAACCCAGATCTTCTGAACTCCAAGACCAATGGTTCTATCCTTTATGTGTGAGGTGGTTCAGTGGATAGAGTCAATAGAATCAGAGTGTGAATCTTGCCTCATGCACTTACTATCTGTTTGATCCTGAGCCAGTGACAATTATTTTGTGCCTCAATTTCCCCAACCATAAAATGGGAATAATATTAACATCTACCTCTTAGGGTGATTGTGAGGATCAAAAGAAATAGCCTATGCAAAGTGATTTGGAAACCTTAAAGCACCACATAAATGCTAGCTATTGTTATCGATACTGGGGTATGGTTTTTTCCAGGGTGTGGCCAATGCCCATTCTATAGCATCTTAGGGCCACAGGTGAGAGCTGAGTGAAAGGTTAATTGAATTATCCAAGGTCATACAGCTAGTTAGTTAGGAGCAGAGCTAAGACTTAAATCTCGTCAAAATTTTTAAGTCTCAAAATTTCCTTGACTCCTTTTCTTTTGCTTACAAATATGTTTAGGTTGCCATTATTTCAGATAAACCCTGGAAAGGGCTCAGCAAGCTATCACACCAGCAAGCTCTCAAGCACCTCCTCAAACACCCCATTCACCCATCTCAGCTGACTGGATAAACCTGGTTAAGGGTAACTGACAACCTTCAAACACATCATCAATGAGTTAGAAGGGTGTCTACACCAAGCATATAAAGGCTTTAGAGCAGTGATGGCGAACCTTTTAGAGACCAAGTGCCAAAACTACAATACTCATTTTGCATGTGAGCCCCCCACCTTACCCTAGATAGGGGAGGGAGGAAGTGCTCCCATTGGGCTGCTGGGAAGAGGGAAAGGTGATGGGAGAAATGTCTTCAGGAATGTGTGGAGAGGGGAGAAGGGAGCAGCCCCCTTCTGCATGCTCCAGCAAGGGTGTCATAGGTTATCCAAAATGGCCCTAGAGGAATGGGCTAATAAGAACAATTTGTTCCAATGACCATGTATGTCCCTGAAGCAGGTGCTATGGAGTGCTTAGAGCTCAATCAGACATAGAAGACACCAAGATCATCCACTACCTTCTGGGACCATCACAATTGTCCTGACTTTTCTCTTGCCCCTAGAAGATAAAATAAGGCTGATGCCTTTGTTCAACTCTGCCTCACTAAAATCCAAATCAAGAGCAAGTCATCATCCTGTAATATCATTGACCCTCTTCAAAAAATGAATAAACAGCAACATCATCATCATCATTGTTATTCTTATGGTTATACACAGCCTATCAAGTCTAGTGAGTCACACATAATATACCCTCGATAAATGTTTAATACTCAGAAACCTTTCCTGATCTCCCAAATGTGAGGCACACCATGGGGAGGGGAGCATGGCCCAAAAAGCCACCGAGGGCTTTATTTTCTATATTTCATATATACTTCCTCTGTGCAAATAATCTCCCCGACAAAATGTAAGCTTCTTGTGGGCAGACTATTGAATTTTCTGTCTTTTTTCCTTAGTACCTAACACAGAGTCTGGCACATGGTAAGTGTTTAATAAGTGTCTGTTGATTGAGATGATGATTTTATATTCTCTTTCAGCATACCCATAGAAAATGAATTTGGAGAGATTGTAAAGACTTGCCATGGCAATCAATTGGTCCTTTTCCTGAGTGCTCTGAAAAATTATTAGACTAATGGCATGCTACTATGAAGCAACATTGGGTTATAGCTTTACATAGTGGGCAAAGACAAAGGCCAATTTAATTATGTCAAATTATTCTGGACAAAAGAGGCAATTTTATAACCAATTTATCAAGTGTGTCAATCATCTGTGGCTTTTTCCCCTTCCAAATCTCTTTTATAGCTCACTGTCTTCCAATTACCCCTATGAAAGCCCACAGTTGTGCCCTGAAGAATGCTGTGTATATGTTTGAGTGGCTAATGGGATACTGTCAGCAGAGAGAAATTATCTCATTTCAGTCCATTACTCAAATTCAGCACACAAACTCCTTGTTTCTGAACATATCATGCGGTTAAGGACACATGGTAATTTACTAAACAAAGGCCCTTCTGAGATTATGGAAGCTAAGTTACGGAGTGGGACAGTGTGGAGAGAGCTCATTTCTTTGGGAAACATGGCTGAATCCCTAAACCAGAGAGCCAGCTTCATCCTCCCCTCTCAATTCCATTATAATGGAAAAAAATAGCTCTCGAGCAAGAGAACCTGGGTTGAAATCCCTCCTCTGATAGTCATGACCTTGGGCAAATCATTCAATTTCCCTGAACCTCAGTTTTTCTCGATCTATAAAATGAATGGGTTGGACTAGAGATCTCTAAAGTCTCTAATTCAATGGGTTGCGTTGGAATGTTCCCAAACTACGAAGAACTGAATTAAAATGGCTATATCTCCTTCGGACACAACTTACCTTCATAATCACTCATAATATTAGTGCTGGACCCAACTTAGTCCAGACACTTGATCAGCTTAATCCAGGCATCTCAGAATTCCTGAGTTCAAGAGATCCACCATCATCTACCATCATCCACCTGTAGTAGAGATTTTTGTTGTGTAGACCATTCTTTGACAAAAGGGTCTTTTCCTACAAAAATTCTGAGAACAAAGCATAAGACACTTCTTGTTGGGTGAAGAAGCATCATGGGGAGCAATGGGAGATATTTGAGATTCACAATGTGTCTTTTCTTCTGTCGTTTCTACTCTCACCACCTGGCCCAGCCATAGGTCCTCTGAACGTCATCCCAGGAGCAAAGCAAGTTTGGGTGAGCAAATCACAGCACCTGAGCCCCGCTTGATGTTTCCTTTACTAGATAAATCAGAAGACACATTAATTCAAGCAAAATAAATATAATTAAGCAGCATTACAAATAAGACAACTCAAATCTCCCATTCCCAATCTCATAGCCACATTCGGTGCCAGTCAAACTTCTTAAAGCGACAAAATGGTGCTCTGATGTAAAAAATAGAGTCTGTTTTCTCCAGATTGATAAGCCAAAGTTCACTCTACACTGAAGAGTTCTTGGCTCGGTTTCCCTACTGAGCTCTTTCATTCTTCGAGTAAGCATAAACATCTTCGAAGCCAGGCTTCTAATTCTTTGAAAAGATCATGGTTTCACTGCTCTGAGTTCCTGTCGGGATCAGGTGGTGAAAAAGAGTGAAATTTTTTAAAAGGTCTCCATTGTGCTGAGAACAAACTCAATACTTAATCTGATGCAAACATAATTACTTTTAGTTAAACAAAAGGAGAAAACAAATATAAAGCTTAATGTTTGCAGCATGCCCAGGCTCTAGGTGCTGAGCAATTATTCATGCATCAGATAAAGTGTCACACCTGTCTCCATGGCTGTTCTTTAGAAAATGAAGCTGGGTACCATTTAAAGGGCTGTATACAAAGTAGCACAAGCTAAGTCTATCTATTTTTGCTTTTAATTGTTTTTCCCCACTCCCTTCTGGACAATGACCAGGGCTTCTGCTTTTTTCAGTTTGAACTTTGATCTGGGAAAACTATACTGTGATGGGAGTTGGGTTGAAGAAATGTGTGAGAATCAGCTAGGTGGCTCAGTGGATAGAGAGCCAGCCCTGGAAATGAGAAGTCCTGGGTTCAGATTTGACTCAGACACTTCCTAGATGTATGACCTTGGCCAAGTCATTTAACCCCAATTATTTAGCCCTTACCAGCCTTCTGCCTTAGAACAGATACTTAGTATTGATTCCAATACAGAAATTAAAGATTTGAAACAAAAGAAATGTGAGAATTCAACCATAAATCCTTTCAGTAATTTCTTTTTATGGCCTTTAGGCCTCCTGATCTCAGATTCTCCAAATAAAAAACTATGGAAATAGGTGCAATTATCAATAATAAGGAAATAGGTCTTGATCAGTGATGCATGTAAAACACAGTGGAATTATGCGTCCGCTACAGGGATGGGGGAGAGGAGAGGAGGGAGAGAGCATGAATCATGTAATCATGGAAATATAATCTAAATTAATTAAATAAATTATTTCAATTAAAACACTATGGAAATAAAGAGCTAGCTGGTGTAGTGGGCTAAGTGCTATAACTGGAGTCAGGAAGATTTGAGTTCAAATGTGGCCTCATACATTTACTAGCTGGGTAAAACAAGTCAAATCACTCAACCTCTATATGTCCCATCTTCCTCATCTATAAAATGGGAATAATAAGGACACTTGCCTCCCAGGGCTATTATGAAGATAAAATGAGATATTTGTAAAATGTCACATAAATGGTAACTATGATAATGGTGATGGTAGTGGTAGTGTTGGTGGTGTAAACACCTAACATCCTAAAAATCTAGCTATTATCATTCTCATTCTTACTAAAGGCTTCTTCTCAACCCTCATTCTTCTCAACATTAAGCACAGCTAATCATCTTCTTCTCCTGGATCCTCTCTGAATTTTCTGTGATATTATTATCTCTTGGTTCTCCTCTTACCTGTCTGGATGCTGCTTCCTGCTCTCATCTTCTAGATCTGTATCCATAACACACCCACTGACTTGGCATGGCCCTCAAGATTCTTCCCTGAGCCTTCTTTCCTTTTCTCTTTACACCTTCTTAGTTGGTAACTCCAGTAACCTTAATTATCATCTCTAGGCATGTGTCTCCTAGGTTAATTTATCCAGTCCATCTCTTTCCTTATCTCCATTCCCACATTGTAACTTCAAATCAGATGTTAGAAAGTCAGACCAAATCAACATGACTAAAATCAAATTCATTATTTGCTGCCCAACATCTATTCCTTTCCAAACTTTCCTATTGCCAACAAAGACATCACCAATCTTACAATCATCTAGTTTTACAAACTGACATCCTTGATTTCTTATTTTCACTTCCACATATTTCCAATCAGTTGCTAGCTGTACACAACCCAGAAATCAAATACAGAAATCCTATATATTAAAACATAAAAGATTGGTTTTTATTGTTTTATGTTTCTAAAGTATTTCACCACCTAGAACAACTATTTCTTACATTTTTCTTGGAAATATCCAGTCTGAGGTCAGCTCTTGGCTAAAAGTGTCTTCTCTACGACTATCTACCCAGAGAGCCTTTCCCACAGAGAAACATTTAATAAACTTCCAAGCAATATGGACATGTGTGCTACATGAATCTTAACATTCCTGATATCTTTGCATTTTCAACAAGTTTCATACACTAACAATAAAATTATTATTAGCATAGCTAACATTTATATAGTATTTTAAGGCTTGAAAAAAGCTTTATGAGCAAAAAGACTCCAGCAAGTGATCAGGAGGGTCATCCACCATGATCAAGTAGGATTCATACCAGGGATGCAGGGCTGGTTCAATATTAGGAAAACCATCCACATAATTGGCCATATTCAATAAGCAAACCAACAAAAATCACATGATTATTTCAATAGACACAGAAAAGGCTTTTGATAAAATATAACACCCATTCCTATTAAAAACACTAGAAAGCATAGGAATAGAAGGGTCTTTCCTAAAAATAATAAACATTATCTATCTAAAACCATCAGCCAACATCATCTGCAATGGGGATTAACTAGATGCATTCCCAATAAGATCAGGAGTGAAACAAGGATGCCCATTATCACCTCTACTATTTGACATTGTACTAGAAACACTAGCAGTAGCAATTAGAGAAAAAAAAGAAATTGAAGGCATTAAAATAGGCATTAAGGAGACTAAGTTATCACTCTTTGCAGATGATATGATGGTCTACTTAAAGAATTCCAGAGAATCAACAAAAAAGCTAATCAAAATAATCAACAACTTTAGCAAAGTTGCAGGATACAAAATAAACCCACATAAGTCATCAGCATTCCTAATCATTTCCAACACATCTCAGCAGCAAGAATTAGAAAGAGAAATCCCATTCAAAATCACCTTAGACAAAATAAAATACTTAGGAATCTATCTACTGAGACAAACATGGGAACTATAAGAACACAACTACAAAACACTCTCCACACAACTAAGACTAGACTTGAGCAATTGGAAAAACATTAACTGGCTCATGGATAGGATGAGCCAATATAATAAAAATGAACATCCTACCCAAACTTATTTATCTATTTAGTGCCATATCCATTGAACTTTCAAAAAAATTTTTTACTGAATTAGAAAAAAAACCTAACCAAGTTCATTTGGAAAGACAAAGGATCAAGGATATCTAGGGAAATAATGAAAAAAAAATACAAAGGAAGAGGGCCTTGCAGTCCCAGATCTCAAACTATACTATAAAGCAGTGGTCATCAAAACAATTTGGTACTGGCTAAGAGACAGAAAGGAGGATCAGTGGAATAGACTTGGGATAAATGACCTCATCAAGACAGTCTATGACAAACCCAAAGACCCCAGCTTTGGGACAAAAATCCACTATTTGACAAAAACTACTGGGAAAACTGGAAGACAGTGTGGGAGAGATTAGGTCTGGACCAACACTTCACACCCTACACCAAGATAAACTCAGAATGGGTGAATGACTTGAACATAAACAAGGAAACTATAAGTAAATTAGGTGAACACAGAATAGTATACATGTCAGATCTTTGGGAAGGGAAAGACTTTAAAACCAAGCAAGACTTAGAAAGAGTCACAAAATGTAAAATCAGTAATTTTGATTACATCAAATTTAAAAGTTTTTGTACAAACAAAACCAATGTAACTAAAATCAGAAGGGAAGCAACAAATTGGGAAACAATCTTCATAACAAAAACCTCTGACAAAGGTTTTATTACTCAAATTTATAAAGAGCTAAATCAATTGTACAAAAAAATCAAGCCATTCTCCAATTGATAAATGGGCAACGGACATGAATAGGCAGTTTTCAGATAAAGAAATCAAAACTATTAATAAGCACATGAAAAAGTGTTCTAAATCTCTTATAATCAGAGAAAATGCAAATCAAAACAACTCTGAGGTATCACATCACACCCAGCAGACTGGCTAACATGACAGGAAAGGAAAGTAATGAATGCTGGAGGGGATGTGGCAAAGTAGGGACATTAATTCATTGCTGGTGGGGTTGTGAATTGATCCAACCATTCTGGAGGGCAATTTGGAACTATGCCCAAAGGGCGATAAAAGACTGTCTGCCCTTTGATCCAACCATAGCACTGCTGGGTTTGTACCCCAAAGAGATAATAAGGATAAAGACTTGTACAAGAATATTATTCATAGCTGCATTCTTTGTGGTGGCCAAAAATTGGAAAACGAGGGGATGCCCTTCAATTGGGGAATGGCTGAACAAATTGTGGTATATGTTGGTGATGGAATACTATTGTGCTAAAAGGAATAATAAAGTAGATGAATTCCATGGAGACTGGAACAACCTCCAGGAAGTGATACAGAGCAAAAGGAGCAGAACCAGGAAAACATTGTACACAGAGATTGATTCACTGTGGTACAATCGAACGTAATGGACTTCTCCATTAATGGCAATGCAATGTCCCTGAACAATCTGCAGGGATCTAGGAGAAAAAACATTATCCACAAGCAGAGGACAAACTGTGGGAGTAAAAACACCGAGAAAAGGCAACTGCTTGATTACAGGGGTTGAGGGGACATGATTGAGGAGAGACTCTAAATGAATACTCTAATGCAAATACCAACAACTTGGAAATGGGTTCGGATCAAGGACACCCATGATACCCAGTGGAATCGCACATTGACTATGGGAGGGATGGTGGGGGGGAGGGAGAAAAAGAAAATGATTTTTGTTTCCAATGAATAATGTTTGAAAATGACCAAATAAAATAATGTTTAAAAGTAAAAAAAAAAGAGCTTTATGTATTATCTTAAATGATAAAACAACTCTGAACTATTTACAATTATAATGCCCATTTTACAGATAATGAATTTAAGGCTGAAGGAGATTAATGAGGTCATTTTTCCAAGGTCACACAGCTAGCAAAATCCTGCCCATGACAATGTCCACCATAGTCCTCTTTCTGCATTCTCTTTAATTAATGTCTGGCAACATCTTTCTGCCAGTTTCCTATTGAATGAATCAATAGCCCTTCACATTTTCCTTCTACTTGCCTGTTGTCTCTTAATGAACTTCTGATGCATCAAAAGATCATAAGATCAACCCAAAGACTAGTATTTCTTTCAACAAATATTCATTGGTTGCTTACTAAGTGTGAATGCATGTCCTATATGACCACTAAGGTCCCTTCCAGCTCTGTTACCCTATGACAGGGATGGGGAAAGTTTTAGAGAGGAAGTGTACAAATTGCACCCTCATGCTGCATGTTAGTTGTCCCCTCACCCCTGACAGGGGAGGGAGGAAGCACTACCATTGGGCTGCTGGACAGAGGAGTGGAGGAAGTGAAAAATGTCCTCAGGCAAGGTAGCGAGAAGGAGAAGAGCAGCCCACTCCAACACATATCCCATAGGTTCGCCATCATGGCCCTATGATTATATGCCTTGCCCAAGATCCAAGATCCAATGGTAAAGTTAGGACCCAAATACAAATCATTTTAATTAATGTGTTTGAGATAGTTTCTTGTCTTCACCAGAAAGAGCAAAAGTTGTAGACAATGACTTGGAACAGCAGTAGAATGGATAAATAGATGCATGGACAGATGGATGTTTGTGATGTTCAGATCCATTCCTTCATTCATTATCCATGTACTAATCATCTGTGTTCACCACTGTCTCATGATGGTGGAGGAGTTACAAAGTTTAGAAGATCCATGGTTTTACTCTCACACAACTCAGCCTAGCAGGAAAATGAGATCTCTGCAAATGTATATATGTCACATAATATTTTGTGGTGAATCCTTTCATCATAAAAGAATTACTCAAAACACTATGTGAGGTCCAAAGTGGAAGAATGTTACCAACAAAAGGAACCAGGAACACCTTCAAGGAAAATGTTTCATTTAAGTTTTAAAGAACAGAACCAAATTTAACAGAAAAAGAAGTTGATAGAAGACATTTCAGAACTAGGAAAGAGTGTGAGAAAAAGCAATGCGATAGAACAGCAGAGAAAATGTTCAGGAGCCAGTTTCTATCAATATGCTTTGAGCAAAGAATGTATTCCATTAGAATATAAGCTCCTAAAGGGCAAGAATGGTTTTAACTTTTGCTTTTTCTTTGTATCTTAAGCTATGTTTCTTGATTGATTGGTTGAGGAGAGTGACATGACAAAGGGACAGAAAAATGCCCTCTATAAAGGAGTTTGAATTTTACTGGATAGGCAATAGGAAACAAAGTGTGAGCCAATGAATAAAGACCAGATACATACAAAAGAAAGATTATTTGGGTAGAGGAATAAAGGATAGCTTGTCAGGAGCAAAAAAGAAAAAGAAAAGAAGTCCTATCAGGAGACTACTGCATCATTTCCAGTGGCAATAAGAACCTGTACTGGGTGGGGGGAAATAAGGATAGAGGAAAAAAGATGGAGATGAGTGCAAAGGATGTTTGAAGAGATAGAACTTTCAGAAATCAATATCTAATTGAAAATAAGTAATGAGAGAGAGAGAAAAGTTGAAAATGATGCTAGAATTGAAAACGTGAAAGACAGGTTGAACAATTTTTTAGACAAAATCAAATTAAAAAGTCACAATGTTTAAAGGAAAAGACAAGAAACGTAGTCTTGTATTTATTGAATTTGAGAGGCCAATGGCACATCTAAGTGAAAATGTTCTGGAAAGTGGTGAGTCATTAAATATTTTGGCCAGATAGAAGCAATAATGTACTCAAGATCTTTTGTCATGCTAAGAGTATCTCATTGCTAGAAAACTTTGGCAATAGAAAGTGTAAAATTCTCTTTTCAAATGGCCTTTAAAGAAAAAAGTCTAAATTAGGGAGCAGAAAAGGTGCTCTCAAGGTGGTTATAAAATTTTGAGTCACCTAGAAGTCCAAAGACTTGGGCTAAGGAGCATCACTTTCATTACATTCACAGTTTTTCTTGTAATTGTCTATGACACTTAATCTTAAAGAGAAAATAGCTGTCATTTGGCAGGACTAGGGAGAACTATTGGCCACCCAGAGGCATCTGCCAGTGAAACATGTTCTCTCTCTTGTTAACTTTAACAAAAGAATGAAAATACAATAAGTCTGCAACTGACTGGCTCTACTTCAGTGACATGGGCAGAATAGAGCCTTTACCTGGCTCTGACTGGTATTTAATTGTCAGCCAGTGCTCTGAAATCTATGGATATAAATTGCAAGTATTGATTCTTACTATGTTAAACACAAGGCATTCTGAGGGCCATGCCTAGAGCTGCAGTGAAAAGATTTCCTGTTACTGAATTACTTTAGCCAGTAATTAACATGTTGAGATGAAAGTGAATTAGAATATTTTTTTCTTCTGACCAATTAGGAAGCAAACTTTTCAGTCCAAAAGGGCACACAGCCTCTGGTGAATGCATAAAATCATAGAAGTACAAAATTTCAGAGGTAGAAGGGACTCAGAGGAGAGCCAGGCTAAATTGTAATAGAATAAAAATCCTCTCTCCAACCTCCTCAACTAATCATCTATCCTTGACTATTTTTTGACTTTTTATCCTTGACTTTTTTTATCCTTTGACCTTTTTAAGGAAGAGCAACTCAAAACAAGTCATTCTACTTTGGAATCTCTCTTGTTACTAAGAAGCTTTTCCCTATTTAAAATCTGCAACTACCTCTTTTCATTTTCACCTATTGCTCCTAAGTCTGTTTTCTAGAACACAGGTGAACAATTCCACCCTAATTTCTAGACAGTTAAGTAGCCTGATGGAGGGAGCCCTGGGTCTGGGGG
The DNA here is from genome assembly GCF_027887165.1 of Monodelphis domestica. Taxonomy (NCBI): domain Eukaryota; kingdom Metazoa; phylum Chordata; class Mammalia; order Didelphimorphia; family Didelphidae; genus Monodelphis; species Monodelphis domestica. The sequence continues at coordinate 39,131,226 of NC_077232.1, forward strand.
CAGGAAGACTTGAGTTCAATCCAGCCTCAAACACTTCCTAGCTTGGGACCCTGAGCAAGTCACTTAACATCTCTCTGCTCAGTTACTTCAACTGTAAAATAAGAATAATAATAGCACTTATCTCACATGGTTATTGTGAGGATCAAATGAGATGATATTTGTAAACTGCTGAGCCTTATTTCAGCGCCTGGAATATAATAGTTAAAGAAAAAATGCTTAATTCCTTCCCTTTCCCTTTTACAAAGTAGTCTTTCATCTTGGTTTTATTGTAGTTGTTGATCAAAATCTGGAACAGTACAGAACCAAGGAAAGCACCTTAGAACATTACTTTTCTTCCAGGTCAACCTTTAAATAATTAAAGACTACTCTTAGTTCAGCCAGCCAGGTGGACTTGAATCTGGGTAACTAAGTTTTGATATAGAGCTTATATTTTTGAACTCTCCAAAAACATAAGACTAGAATGAGATTTTAATCAAATTCTTTGCTCTAATCTAGATAAACTACATCTTCAGCCTTCTCCCAATTTACCAATCCAATAACTTTGCAGAAAAGCAATTAAATTAGTCTGTCATTACCTGCTCTTGATGAAACCATGCTGGTTCTGGATGATTGCCATTTCCTTTTCTAGATTTCTTATTCCAATTAGTCTGTCATTACCTGCTCTTGATGAAACCATGCTGGTTCTGGATGATTGCCATTTCCTTTTCTAGATTTCTTATAAGAGGAAGTGTTTCCTATTATATATTCATTAACCATCTCTAATTAGTTATACCTTTAATTTGGAAAAAAAAACAAGTCAGTCATTGTTTGATATGCATCCTAGAAACTTGGAGAAAATAATTCAAAGGATCAAAAGAATCCCATAGCCCATGTTCTAGAATTCTGACAGGAATCGATGTTGAGGTCTCTGGCCTATTGTTTACAGACTATTTTCCTCCCTTTTTTCACTTTAAATGAAAATGTTAGTTTCCTTTCCTGGTTCTAGGGTTCATGCCCCATTCTTTATAATCTTTTGACAGCCCTAGATAGCGGAGCAGCAATCTCATCTGCAAATTCTTTCAATTACATCAAATCAAGTTCATCTGGCTTTGGTTATTTGAATTCATCAGAAACATCTAGGTCCTTGTAACATCCCCTTACTTATTTTAGGTTTCAGTTTCCTATTAACCAGTTCTACTCTGTCTTTTCCAGTCCAAAGATCATTTTGTGACTGAGAATAAAGAAGCCAAATAAGTATTCTGCTTTCTCTACATTGTCTATTATTATCATCCAATCCATCCTGCAGAGCAGTCCAACCCTTTCTTTGATCCTTTTCCTTTCCCCTCTTGAAAAACATTTATGTTGACTTCAATATTGGCACTAGGCTCAGGTCATTCTGAGCTTTAGCATATGATGTAATCTTTAGTGGTCTGCACCACATTCATATTCATCCTTTGTTCTATGCCCTAGCTTTCTGTGTTTTTGTCAAACACTACACAGTGATTTCCTGGTACATCCACATCAGTCTCTTAAGACAATTCCCTCCTCCTCCTTCTCATGGAATTATTTTCCTTTGTGTCTTCAGAATTTCTTTCTTGATTCCTACTCAGGTCCTCTATAGAATTTAAAGCCATTGGAATCTACCAATCCTTTATCTGAAACTTTGATATAGATTCCTTTAGAATCTAGTGTGGACACCACACCATACTCAACTTTTCTTCTCTACAACAATTTCAAAGATGGAGGGATCATTTTCCCTCCAAAAGTTTCATTGTTTCTCTTATATCAACAGACTTCTTCTGGTTGGTCCTTTGATACCTTTTCAGTCTTCTTACTTCTCACTCTCCTCTGGAATCCAGTAGCATTAGTCTCCTTACTGTTTATCACACATAACGTTCTACCTCCCAACTCCGAGTATTTTCTCTGGTTGTCCTCTATCCCCGTAACTCTGTCCCTTCTCATCTTTGCCTTTGAGCTTCCCCAACTCTCAAGTCTCATCTAAAGCTCTACCTTCTCCAAGAATTCTTTCCCAGTCCTCCTTAATCTTAGTGCTTTCCCTATGAGAATACCCCCATTGATTATATATATACATACATATATATATATAGTCAGTCCTCAACATCTGTAGGTTTAACTCTGCCAATTCAAGCAATTGTATGATCTTATTAATAATTTCATCATTACTTTTGCATCAGCAGCCTTGCACATTCGCCACTAGCTAGAGAAAAAAATGAGAGGTGCAGTGCATGTAAATGTGGAGAGTGAGGGGGCAGCTAGGTAGCTCAGTGGATTGAGAACCAGGCCTAGAGACGGGAGGTCCTAGGTTCAAATCTGGCCTCAGACACTTCCTAGCTGTGTGACCCTGGGCAAGTCACTTGACCCCCATTGCCTAACCCTTACCACTCTTCTGCCTTGGAGCCAATACACAGTATTGACTCTAAGACAGAAGGTAAGGGTTTAAAAAAATGTGGAGAGTGACTGCTATCCTACTAGGTGTTTCCCTGGTCTTTTTGACCATCCCATTGTAGAGTAAAGCACTCCCCAGGCATTCATTGCATGTTTTCATTGTTTGCCTTTTTTGGTGTATTGTATTATGGCTCCCAAAGTCTAAAGCAAGTCCTTTGGGATATACAGTGATGTCCAGACGTTCCCAGTCTCAGCATCTTCCAACAGCAGTGACTGAAATCCTAGCATTGTGGGGAAAATCCTTTGGTTTTCAAAAGCCAGTCAAGGTAGAGAGGCTTGTGGCAGTATAGTATACAATACAACACCTTCATACCACTATCTGTCACTGGAAAGTAAAATTCTAATTTTTAAAAAATATGAGTTATAAGAACTTTATTTACTGTTTAATATTTCTGTATAGGGCAGGTAGTTCTTGCAGTGGACAGATCACCAGTCCTGGAATCAGAATGATCTGATTTTAAATCTGGCCTCAGATATCCACTGTGTGACCTTGGATGAATCATTTAATGTTAATTGCCTTAGTTCCTCATCTATAAAATAAATTGGAGAAGGAAGTAGCAAATCACTCCAGTATCTTTGCCCAAAAAATCCCATAGACAAAATCCATTGGGTCACAAAGGGCCACACAACTAAAAGTCCAAACATCAACAAGTTATGGTATTAGATTTCCTGTGTTAGGAAAAAGTGAATATTTTCTGAAATCAATGGTTTGTTGAGATGTTGCGATGTTGAGATGCTACAACAAAGAGTCACAGAATTCTAAAGAATTATTGGCCAGAAAAATGTTCTGCATTTTACCAATATTATGTTGTACACTGCATTTTATGGGTTATTTCATGATTACTATTAGGGAAAGTACATATTAGGAGAATTAACTTTTATAAAGAATTATATGCAGAAAAGTTTCTTTCAGCAATTTCTAGCTTATATTTTTTATAGTCATGGGTATCTAACCCCCATTTCTCACAGATTCAGTGATTCCACATTTACTTTTTCTTTACTTTCCATACCATTGTCTAGGAATGCTCCCCCTGCAAAAGTTGAGGGTTGAGTATATGCTGTTTGTACGTGAGTGTTTGCATGATATCTTCTCACATTAGATCAAGAGAAGCTCACTGGAATCAGGAACTGATTTTTGCTTTTCTTTGCATCTTTGATGCTTAGTATAATACATTGGACAAAGTAGGTACTTCATAAAAGCTAGTTGAATGACTGAGAATCTCACACAGAATCAGATTTCTCCTGGGAGTAGATAGATGTAGCAGTGGATAGCTCCTCAGTCTAGTCAGGTAGACTTGATTTTAAATCTAGCCTCACATTTAGTAGCTGGGCAAGTCACTTAATCCTGTTTTCCTCGGTTTTCTCATCTGTAAAATGAACTGGAGATGGAAGTGGCAACCCATTCCACTAGTATCAATGACAAAAACAAAAACAAAAAACCCAAATGGGAGCAAGAAGAGTCAGACATGATTGAAACAACTGAATAAGAATAGCATTTCCCCTCATTTTCTGAAAAATGAAATTGTTATGAAGGCAAACAAATCAAGTAATAGTTCCTTAGCTTTGCATAGTGAGAAAATGCTTACATATGCTCCAAAAATCAAAGATTCTCATCCACTTTTCCTTGATGGTTCCCAAGGTGATCATCTATTTCCTCTTTCTATCCAGATGATCTATGGTTGGTATACCATGATAGCAATATGAGTTATGTTTCTACTTCCACTGAACTTTATCCAAATGTTTTCCACCATGCTTCTCACAAATGAAGTGTATAGTGTATTCAGAGAAGATTGCCTGTGGTATGTGGGCTTACTGAGCCTTTTCAGGGCTGCTTTCCACCTAGCTCTCACCTGTGGCTCCGAGAATCTGTACCATGTGCAGTGGCCACACACTGGTAAACCATCTCAGCAGGCAAGCTAAAACAAGCTGAGGGTAACTGACAGGCTTCAAACCCATCGGTGAGTTGGGGGGATGTTTGCCCCAGGCACGTGAAGACTTTCGTGTATTTTGGTGACTAAGAAGAGGGTAAAAACAGGTCCTGGGAAGCACTTCAAGCTTGGTTCAACATCAAAGATGCCAACGTCATCCACAGCATCCTGAGCCATCATCAGTCATCCTGACTTTTGTCTTGCCACTGCTTGACTTTGATGACTGAAAGAGAGAGGCCAACTCTGCCTCACTTAAATTCAACTTATATGTGAGTCCAAAGACATCATCAGTGATGTCATTTTGGTCCTCTTTACATAGGCTCAGAACCAATCACCAACCACAGATGGTTCCTGATTTCTTACATCTTCTAAATATAGTGGTAGTCTCTCGGTAACTGAGGATGACGATTGTTTTTGTGTGTTTTTGTGCACAAAGACACTTGTGAATGAAGATTTAAGTGGAAAAGTCGATGCACAGAGACAGTCCCACTCTCTCGGCGTTGGAAGCCTGGGTCCAGTGGCACGAAAAGTCGTTACATCTGGAGACTTCCTCAGCTGCATTGGATGGCCGTGTTGTCTTTTGTGCTCCAACACGCCTGAGCACTCCACAGTGCTTTGCTGCGTCGCCATCTCAGCCGTTGAACCTTCTTGTTGGTTTCTTCTGCCTGTTCCACTGAAGCAGTCTTCACACGCTGGGTGAGCAAAGCCCTGGTTCACCAGGGGTCGACGACCCGATGGCTACCCTCACAAGGTTTAGCCAACCTGTTGAAGCCTTTGCCCGGGGTGTGGCCGCTGCCGCATGCTAGCAGCTCCTGGGAGCCACAAGTATTATATTATTATTTATATTATTTGTATTACAGATGCATGCTTATACATGTGTGCAAATGACATACATCAAATTAGCCTTTCATCTTAGAAAATAATAATACTGCTGGGGATTCCTAAGCAGTGGTACAAATGTGACTAAAAATCAGATGTGTGACTAGAGGTCCTTTCTAGACTCAAAAGAACCATTAAAACTATCTTATGGCTTAGAAAAATAGAACTTAGACATTCCTTTAGTTTGGTAGTCCTTTATTTTCTGTTTTAAATATGTTTTATTTATTTCTTTATTTTGTTTATATTTATTTTATCTAAATATACAATGTTACTTTATCCACTCCCTTTACATATTTCTTTCTTTCTTGAATAGGTATAACTTTCTATCTTTATATTCTAGTCAAATTTCTCTACATACATAATAAGGATCTCCTACTTCTTAACTACACTTTGTATGTTTGTCTATAGGCTTCTGAAACTAGAGATTTTATTGTTGGCTACTTTCTTGGAATTTTTTTACTACTGTTCTTCCTACATGTTATCTATTCTCTGTAATATCTATCTTAGTAGTTAGTCACAGGCAGTTTTCTCATTCTTTTTCTGTTTAGTGACTTTTTGTTACATTTGTAAAACTCCAGGTGGATATATTCTGCTACATTTTTTTTAAACCCTTACCTTCTGTCTTGGAGTCAATACTGTGTATTGGCTCCAAGGCAGAAGAGTGGTAAGGGCTAGGCAATGGGGGTCAAGTGACTTGCCCAGGGTCACACAGCTAGGAAGTGGCTGAGACCGGATTTGAACCTAGGACCTCCCGTCTCTAGGCCTGGTTCTCAATCCACTGAGCTACCCAGCTGCCCCCTATTCTGCTACATTTTTACCAACATTTGTTAGATTTTTCTTTCCTGCCCAGGAACCTATCAGTCCTAAAGTTTAATGCCAATCCCATTCTCAGATATCTCTTTATCCAGCTGTTGACTTCCAAAGCATCTTTCTCTTTTGAAGTCTTAGTTTTCAGTAGCAGCATTAAAACATCATTCTATCCCTAAAAACCTACAGGTCTTTGTCTCCAGCTTCATCATCCTCATTGAAGACTTCTCAATGCTTTCCAACTGTATCTTTTGTACTAAGTCAATGGCTAGAGGTGGAAACAAGTCATCAGATCTGAAAAGTCTTGGATGATGTTTTTGTTCTATCTTGAATTCGTGTCCCAGAAAAATAGCAAGCTTTCTATTATTATTAAGACAATATCTGCTTCAGTACCTCTCATCAGGGAGGCAATTATTTCCTAGTAGCACAAGTCAAATAAGAGAATAGTCACTGAACTGGGATCTATAAGACTAAAGACTGAAAGAATTTTTATATAGTCCAAATCCATTCCAAATTCAATTTGGCTGACTCAATAGCCCTTGATGTTTGGGGATATTCAGGCTTTCCCCAAAGATGCAGTATGGGATTGTGGACTGAGAAACCAGACTTGGCTTCAGAAGCCCTGTGTTCACGTATCAGCTCTGTCATAGACTAGACAAGTAAAACTAAGCAAACAAACTCCATCCCACTAAACTTCATTATTTTAGATGAAAAATGGAAGGGCCCTATGCTCTTCTACATCTGATACAATGGATTACTCAGAGCCTTGTGGTTCAAACACAAGGATGTTTGAATTCTGAATTCAGTCTGGGACAGAAGCAGGGAAGACCTATGAAGAGTGATTCTATATTACAGGGGTGCAGTGAGGTGGCTCAGTGGATTGAGAGCTATGCCCAGAGATGGAAGGTCCTATGTTCAAGTCTGGCCCCAGACCCTTCCTAGCTGTGTGACCCTGGGCAAGTCACTTAACCCCCACTGACTATCCCTCACTACTCTTCTGTCTTGGAACCAATACATAGTATTGATTCCAGTAAGGGTGTGTGTGTGTGTGTATGTGTGTGTGTGTGTGTGTGTGTGTGTGTGTGTGTGTGTGTGTGTGTGTGTGAGAGAGAGAGAGAGAGAGAGAGAGAGAGAGAGAGAGAGAGAGAGAGAGAGAGAGAGACAGGGAGAGAGAGAGAGAGAGACTGTGTCTCTGTGTGTGTATGTGAGGGGGGAGGAGAGGGAGAGAGAGAGAGAGAGAGAGAGAGAGACTGTGTCTCTGTGTGTGTATGTGAGGGGGGAGGAGAGGGAGAGAGAGGGAGAGAGAGACTGTGTCTCTGTGTGTGTATGTGAGGGGGGAGGAGAGAGAGAGAGAGAGAGAGAGAGAGAGAGAGAGAGAGAGAGAGAGAGAGAGAGAGAGAGAGAGAGAGATAGAGAGAGAGAGACAGAAGGAGAGAGGGAGGGAGGGAGAGAGAGAGAGAAATAGAGAAACCCCTAGATAGAAACAGGTTCTTAAGGTAGATAAAAGCAGTTTAAGCAAATAAAAATCGATAAATATCTCTAGCAAGAAGTATGAAAGCAGTTGGCACAGAAGTTTCTTGGGGTATCAGGAGCCTCTTGCCAAAGTCCTAAAAATCATGTTTACATACTTCTTGCATAAATTTTTCACACCTGGGTCCTTAATGAATTCACACGACGGTAAAATTAAATTAAACCATCCCAGGTCTGCACCACAACTTCCTTGTTCATAATAATCTCTGGTGTTGTGGGTATGTGGAAGGGCTCACTCATGGCTCCCCAGTTACACCAATCTCCTGACATACTATAAGGAGTCATAATTCTTGAACACAGGAAAAAGAAAAAGGCACATTGTATGCTGCAACGTGCCAAAGATGGGACCTGTGAGCTTCTGCAGGGATGACCGACATATCTCATCACATCACCTATTCTGATTTGTTCTTCATAGGCCTTCCCTGCTTCTGTCCCAGGCTGAATTCAGAATTCAAGTCTAAGGACCCACAGGGAAATACCATTTTAAAATGTTCAGTGATCTGCCCCACTTTGATCCAAACTTCTCTTCAATGCCCCAGAAAGTTTTTCATCCTGGAAGATCACTGCAGTTCTGAGATTCATACCTAGGAAGTACCCTCCCCCCCTCATGGTCCTAGCCTCTGATTGGATGGCTCCTCCTAGAACCTCTATTTAAAGAGGCTTGCCTAGATGTCTCTTCATTTCTCATCAGATTGCAGTCTGGACATCTTCACCATCACCCATAACTCTCTTTGCCCCTTTTCATCCTTTTATATGTTGTCTCCTCCCATTAGAGGGTAAGCTACTTGAGGACAGGGGCTACCTTTATTTTTGTTTATATTTGTACTCCCCACACATTGCACAGTGCTTAGCACATAATAATTAATAAATGTTTATTGGCTGACTATCAGACTCCTGTGTATCTCCCACTCAACTAGTCTCAACATACCCATTTGTAATCATAGGGCATGCTGCCTTCTTCAAGAGAGTTAATTAATAAAAGAAATGCCACATTTCTCTTCCATTCTCCAAGCTACTAAATACATCTCCAAGTTACCATGATAAATTGGACTTGTAACTAAGTGCCACTGGCCTGTAAGGCAACCCACCCCTAGGTAAGTACATTACAATTGATGCTGGGTCAGGCTCAGTATGGTGTGTCTATAAAGTTAGCATAAATTGAAAGCTCCTCAAGCACTATGCTTGTTAACCTCTGTTAAATGACTTTCCCAGACCTGTAGTCAGAGCACAGGGAAAAAGCACCCAGTCATAGATCACAAATTTAGAGCTAATGGACTATGGAGATCACCTAGAACAACTCTTGCACTCTGGTGCCTTCTGACCTCATCATATCATTCTATTTGTTCTCTCCAAACTTACCAGACATCTTTTATCTATTTGAGAGGTGCCTGTTGGGTTTGTTTGATCTATTTGTCTTTTGGTTTGGGTTTTTTTTTATTCTCATTCTCCTGAATTTTTTAAGCTTCTGACACAAATACTCTTTCCTTCTATATACTTTATCATTCCTTTTCTATAGAAATATATAGGTATAGGATGAGAGTATAGATGTAAATATGTGTGTATACACTTATATGTATGTATATGTATACGTATATATGTATGAATATAAATGTATTTGTATGTAATATATAAATATGACATTTAGAAATAGATAGATAGATAGATAGATAGATAGATAGATAGATAAACAGAGGCAGAGAGATAGATAGATGGATAGATAGATAGATCGATAGATAGATAGATAGATAGATAGATAGATAGATAGATAGATAGATAGATAGATGGACAGAGGCAGACAGATTGATATAGATAGATAGATAGATAGATAGATAGATCAGTAGGTAGGTAGGTAAATAGGTCGGTAAGGATATATTTTTTTCCTTTCTACATGTCTTGCAGATTCCCATTCTTATCTGATGAATCCTCATCCATCTCCTGCTCATTGCAATGGATTTCTCAAAGAGCTATCCTGATCCTTTTCTCTTTGTGTTCTTTCTTTTTTAACCTCATCAAATAACATGTGTTTAAGTATCTTTGCTCTGGACACTATCTCCAAATCTATATGCATAAAATGAAAGTCTCATTTAAAACAACAACAAAATTCAACCTGCCCTAAATCACTCTCTTGAACCAGAGTTCACATCATACATCAGAGTACCACATCATCACCTGGGTGTGGGATACAGTCAGATCTATATTTAAGGAAAGTTGCTTTGATAGTAGTTTGTGGGATGAACTGGAGTGCTGAGAGATTTGGGGCAGGGAAAGCCCCAGGAAGATAGGAAAAGAGTCTAGATGAGAAGTGATGAAGGGCTTAAGGAAGACAGAAGCTGAATTGAAAACCCGGGTCAGATGTGGAAGATGTTGCAAAGGTAAAAGTGGGAAGATGTGGCAAATGACTGGGTATGTGGGATAACAGAGATAACACTAAGGGATCCTTAGCCTCATAATTTTTTTAGTGCAAGATAACACCAAGTCTATAAGCCTGAAATATTTGAAGGAAGATTAGGAAAGGAAAGGAATCCTTGAGTTCAGTTTTGGACTTGAGCTTAAGATGTCTCCAAGACACCAAGTTTAAAATTACCATTTAGCAGGGGTGCTGTGGGACTGAAATTCAGGAGCAAGTCTTAGACTAAAGGTATTTGTATGTGCATCTATGTATATCTGCACATATATATGTGTGTATACTATGAGTGAGACAACCAAATAATAACATTCCAATGACTCCTTTTTCCTTCCTAGGACAGCTCGGGAGGATAGAAAAGTCTATGGACAGAGAATGGTGGGAGTAGCTCCAGCAATCAGTTCTGAAGCAATGACAGCAGCAGCAGGACTACATTAAGATTTAGCATCTTCCACATTGAAGGAGCTGATGATTTGGAATATAATATTCCAAAAGGCAAACAAGCTAGAACTAAAACCAAGAATAATCCACCCAGCAAAACTAAGTATAATCCTACAGAGGAAGAATGTATATTTAATGAAATAAAGGAATTTCAAGCATTCTGGATGAAACAAAAACCAAAACTGAATCGAAAATGTGATGATCAAATAGAAAACTGAAGAGAATCTCAAAAAAGGTAAATATGAAATAGAAATCATAAGGAATTCTATGAGATTAAACAGCTTACATTCCAGTATGGGAAGATTTTACATGTAACTATTAAGAATTTTATCACTATTGAACAAATTCCATGTGAACTGGAATATCTTCCAGGTATTGATGCAGTGAAAGGAGCAGAACCGGGAGAACCTTGTACACAGAGATGGATACACTGTGGTACAATTGAATGTAATAGACTTCTCTACTAACAGCAATGCAATGATCAAGAACTATTCAGAGGGGCATATGAGAAAGAACACTATCCACAACCAGAGAAAGAACTGTGGGAGCAGAAACACAGAAGAAAAAAAAACCACTTGATCACATGGGTTGATGAGGATATGATTGGGGACGCAGATCACTCTAGTGCAAATATCAATAATATGGAAATGGGTCTTAATGTCGCATGTAAAATGCCGTGGAATTGCTTGTAGGCTATGGGAGAGAGGTGGGAGGAAGGGAGAGAACAAATATTAATCATGTAATGGTGGAAAAATTTTCTTAATTAATCAATAAAATTAAATTTAAAAAAGAATTTTATCATTATTAGAGTAGCTAGGAGTCTCTATAAACAGTGCTATGTGTATGAATGTCTGCTATATTGAGATGATTTAAAAAAAAGAAAATGAAACATGAAAAGGGAAAGGAAGGAAGGAAGGAAGGAAGGAAGGAAGGAAGGAAGGAAGGAAGGAAGGAAGGAAGGAAGGAAGGAAGGAAGGAAGGAAGGAAGGAAGGAAGGAAGGAAGGAAGGAAGGAAGGAAGGAAGGAAGGAAGGAAGGAAGGAAGGAAGGAAGGAAGGAAGGAAGGAAGGAAGGAAGAAAGAATGGGGAAGATTATCTCATATAAAGAGTCATGCAAGGGAGAATTTTGACAACTGAGGAAACGGGTAAGGAGAGTTAGTAATGATTAAACCTCTCTCATCTGAACTAATTTGAAGAGGGAATAATATCTATATGCCCACAGGTGGGTATAGAAATTCATCTTACCCAAGAGGGAATTAGTAGGTAAAGGGACTCGAACAAAGAGGAGTAAAAGGGAGGAAGGAAGCAATAGTGTAAAAAAAGAAAAGAACAAATAGAAAAGCAGAGGATGGAGGGAAATACATTGTTAGAATCATGACTTTGAAGGTAAATGGTGAATTTACTCATGGCCCCCCAGGAGCTTATAATCGAATAGAGGAGATAATGTGGAAGCAAATATGTACAAAGCAAGCTATATATGAGACATATAGGAAATAATTAGTAGAAGGAAGGCACTAGAATTATGAGAGTTTGGGAAGAGCTTCCTGTAGGAGGTGGAATTTTGGTTGGGACTGAAAGAGAGCCAAGAATAGCAAACCAGGCAAGCTTCTAATGGTCTGTATCACTGGGAGAATTCTTCTCCAAAAGATGCCCTGACAAAGAACCATGAAGAAAGAAATATTGAAATTAGAAAATCTTTTGAAAAGGAAGCCACTTACTCAGTGGCGATGCACTTGGAATCTGAAACCCAATTAGACAATGAAGCTGCTTCTCCTTAACTAAGCTGACCCAAACCTTTGAAAGCTTCTGTGGTTGCACCTTGTCATCACTGAAGAACACAGTCACCTGCCCCTATGGCTCACCAGCCGAGGGAAAAGAGAGTGCCCTTGAATGCCTTGTAACAGGAAAAAGTTTGGGAGATCTCTCCATAATGAAATCAGAGCTTGGCAAGACAGGCTTTCCTCTGTGTGCCAGTATTTGGATGAGAGATATAATACATCAAAGCAGAGAAGAGATGCAATCATGCAGTGAGCGATTTCAAAAACTTTAATGAACCGTTTAAAATAAACTCATTTGAAGGTAATTTAACAACACCACTTTTACAATTAAATATACTATTTGAGCATGCAAATGCAGAACATTAATCCCATGTCAGGGTGGAAAATGGAGTGAAACTGAGGGGATTCTGCAACATGAAAGTCATCGCAGTAATATCTCATCACTCCACGGTGCTCTTAGGCAGCGTAATGAAAGAATGAATTGATTTAAACAACATTTTCTTGGAGCAATGGGGTTTGAGGAATTAAATTAACTCGATGGTTTGTTGTAAGATCCAGGCCTGGCATAGCATTATATTGCCACTGAAATTAATTTCTATCTTCTCCCGAATGTTTTTTTTCTTGTTTATTCCCAAAATGCCAGCCAAGAGTTTTAGTTATTAGCAGAGGACTTTGCCAAGATTATGAAATGAATAAAAAATAACTTTAAAATCTGTATGTAAGGAAGTGGTTGTTCTCCCCAGAAACCCACATTGTAAAATGAGCCACTTAAAAGGGAATTTTAGGGTCTCTTCACCTGGAGTCCATGGATCCTTCTTCAGATAAGTGGTGATCTAAGAACTTGGATGGGGGAAGAATTTCATCTTTATTTTCACTAAGCTCTAACTGAACTGTATTATTTCCTGAATTAGTGAGCGAAAAGAGTCTATTGGCTTTACCAGCCTGCCAAGGGGGTCCAAGACACAAACACAAGAAAGAATTCTTAGTTTAAAGGGAAGTAAATGCAATATGCCCATATGTAGAATGAATAATTGATGCTTTAGTAGAATAAATGCTCCTTGGAGAAATTCTCTTTTTTTTTTCAGCATTGTCTTTTTTTTCTATTTGTGCCTCCAATGTTTGGCAAATAGTGCTTAAAAATGAATGTTGATTCATTCATTCACTTCAAAGTTCTTGCATTTTTTTCTGTGTGAATCTGTAATTTCATTGTTGTAGGCAACTCCTGTCAAAGTAACCCTATCAACCAATATGGAATTTTAACTGTTTTGTATTGTAATAATCTTAGAGAGTTGTCTGGAGTGTGGGGAGGTTAATTGACTTACTCAGGGTCACACATCCATAAGAGGCTTTTCCTGATTCCTTCAGTTGCTGAACCCTCTTTCTGCCATGCCACCACCAAAAAACAAAAATCAATCTCTTATTATTTATCTATATTCTGATATTTACATATCTGTGAACTTGCCATTCCCCCTGATGAATATAAGTTCCCTGAGGGCAAGGATTTCATTTGTATCCCTCACAAGACACTTAGCAGGTGTTTATTAAATGTTTGCTGATTGATTTATATATATATAATAGAGCAGAACTTGAACCACATCTACCAGATTCAGAGACCAGCTCCCTTTACCCTTTGCACTTAGTATAGTTAAAAACATCTGTTGAAATAAACTGCTGGAGCAGCTAGTTGAGTCAATGAACAAGAGGTCCTGGGTTCAAATGTGACTGAGAGCCAGAGCCAGAGATAGAAAGACAGAAAGAAAAAGAAGAAAGAGGGAAAGTAGGAGAGGGAGAGGAAGGGAGGGGGAAAGAGAGAGAGAGAGAGAGAGAGAGAGAGAGAGAGAGAGAGAGAGAGAGAGAGAGAGAGAGAGAGAGAGAGAGAGAGAGAGAGAGAGAGAGAGAGAGAGAGAGAGAGAGAGAGAGAGAGGGAGGGAGGGAGGAAGGGAGGAAGGGAGGGAGGGAGGGAGAAGTAGGGAAAAGAAGGGAGTGAGAGGAGAGGGAGAGGAAATCTAGGAAGAACTAATAGTCTTGTTTCAATAGAAATTTGTGGAGCAGATTAGAAGGAAATAAGGCTACAAGGGCTGAATAATTTATGGTACAAAATTGACTGTGATACTATTGTTTTATGGTTCAAAGCTATGGAATTCATTGATATAAGGGAAGACTTGTATAAACTGATACAAAGTGACATCAAGTCAACAAGCATTTATTAAGAACCTACCATGTGCAAGTCACCATGGGCAGCACTAGGTGAAGAAAGTAGAACTTTGAGAACAATATGCATGATCACTATAGAAATGTAAATGAAAATGATACTAAAAGATGGCTGATGGTAGATTAATCACAGTGACCAGTTTGGGTCCTAGAAACAGATGATAAAACACATTGGCATATCCTTTCTAGACAGATAACTTATGGGTAGGTCATGTTACATAATTCTGTCAAAAATGGCTCCTTTGTAGGCTGACTTTGACTAATTACTTTATTACAAAAAGGCCTCTATTAGAGGTTGCATATTAGAAAATAAAGATTGTGCCTAAAGCAAAAGACTCCAATAACACTTTAAAAAAAAAGTAAAGTTACAAAGGTCTAGAATGTACATTTCTAAGGTAGGCCATAACAGGTTTGAGGAGGACTTCGCTATCAAGCTAAGGAGTTGAATTTTTATTCTATTTTCCCTGTTGGGACTACCAGGACTTGCACCAAACCTCAGCCTCACACTGGGGAAGATGCCACTGAGGCAGAAACCATTGCTGAATTGAAGAATCTCATTCTTTAGTCCACCTGAAAAAAATCATTCAGTTGAGAATAAGAAAATGAGAGGAAGAAATGGGCAAAATCAGAATGAATTAGTCCTAGGAAAGAATGTTAAGATCAATAAAAGATTTTGCATACATAGAGAGAGGTGGGGGGGGGGAGGGAAAGTAAATGAGCTCCCTAATGAAGGAGGAGGCATGCTAAATTAATGATGTCTTTGAAATATTGGTCTTATTCCTTAAAGCCATCCAGCCCAGGGAAGAAAGAAAGGAAATTTACATGAGTCAAGTCAGTAGCAAGTCAGACTTTAAGGAATTAGTTATCTATCCAAATCAACAAAGAGAAAGTTTAAGGAATTGGACCCAAGGCACATCAACAAGGCTTATTACTTTAGTTCACAGGCTATGTAGTAAATTATCTCCTAAGATTTCCTTCTGAAAATAACTCATAAAAAGCACAGTGAAAGATTAACCAAAATGCAATAGGGTAATGGTCTGCTAAAAGCAAAGCAGAGAAGGCCAGAAAATTACAGGTTTCTTGGGGCAAGAGCTATAATTAATTAAAGCAAATAGAGAAGAATTAAGGTTTTGCAAAAAGAAATGTGGGCCAGAGTTATATTCTTGTTCAATCATACTGACCAAATAGATGAATAGTTATTAAATATAGGATTCTAAAACTGAAGATGGATATTACTTCAGAGGGTATCTAATCTATCTTCTTCATTTTATATTTGAGGAAACTCGGGTTCAGAGAAGTCAAAAGACTTGCCCAAGATCACACAAATAGCAAATGGCACAGTTCCTGCAACTATAAATCCAATAGTCTTTCCATTGTAGCACTGCTATTAGATCACTGTTTGACCCTGGAAAACTTCATACCTTTTTTATATCAGTCCTATTATGTGCTAATGATAATTTTTTAAGCCATACCTAACAGATGGACACTTACTTTGCTTCCAAATTTTTGCTACCCCAAAAACATTGCTATAAATATTTTGGTATATATGGGAGCCAGTTGTGGAATCCCCATGTTAAACAGAATGGATCTGTTAGTCATTTTATTTGCATAATTTCAAACTGCTATTCAAAAGCTTGTATTAATCTATAGAATCAGCAACAAGGTGTAAGTATGCCTAGCCACAGTTCCTCCAACACTGAGCATGTCTGTCTATTGTCATCTCTATCAATTTGCTGAATAGGAAGAAAAAGCACAGCATTGTTTCAATTTGCATCCTTATTAGTGAATTGGTAGGTTCTTTCATATACTTTGTAATGGTATAAATCCTTTGAAGAATTATTTTCATATCCTTTAATGACTGCAATAACTTTTAGTCTAATATTTCTGCTAGATGTCTGTATATTTTGGATAATAAACTTTTATCATGAATATTTTTATTAAATATTTTCCCAGTCAGCCACTTCCTTTGTTATCTTGGTTGCATTCATTTTATTTGTGTAAAAGCTTTTCAATTCCATGAAATCAAAATTATCACTTTTTATCTTTTTTTAATTTGTCTCTATTCCAAGTATACAAATATATTTATCATATGAATGTATAATATATGTGTAATCCTGCTTCAATAAACCCCTTTTCTTTTTTCTTTTGAGTAGCATATAATCTTATTACTGCTCCCCCTTCACCCAAATCCCTTACAAGATGGAAAAGAAAAGAAAAGCCAAAATCCTTGAAACAAATAAGCAAAATGGAATAAAACAAATAACCACATTGCTCTGAAAATATGTCCATTCTCCACATTGGGCAATAAATAGAAATATGCATGTACATAGTGAATACATGTATAAATACATATATATACATGTGTATTTATACTGAATTTACACATACTGAAAGAAATAGAAGGAAGATCAGAAGGAAACCAAAAAGAGGACAGATTTGAAAGTTACGTGTTGAATTTCACTTAAAAGGAAAAATGAATTGTACATAAAATACATTTTCTCTCATGCACAATGCTATTCTACTCTTCATGTGGAAATGTTTTTTATTTGGTATTCATTAGGTTCAAAATAAAAATATTTTTTAAAGAGAAACAAGAAATACATTACTATCTGAACTAAATTAAAGACCTTATATTGCCACAATCCCCTCAGTTCATTCAAAAGAGGGGACTAGTCATGAGATCCATAAGATGGCAGACTGGGTATTTTCTCCAAGCCCTATGACCTCTCAAATGTCCCCAAAACAAAAATTACATGTCAAAGATAAAGCCAATTTCAACTATATCTATAGCCTAGGATACCAAGAATCCAAAAGAACATTTAAAAAAATAAAACAGAAACTGACACTCACTGAACCCAAAGTCACCAGCATCCATCTCCCGCTTCCCAAGTTACTGCCAGAAAGACTGACCCCAAAATACTACACATCTTACATCAAAACCCACCCTTGGACTGTAGTCCACCCTCTTTCTTTCCAGTGCTGTAGAGACTGCAACTCCAGGTTGTGAACTTTTCCTTAGACTTTGCAAGTCAGCTTGACCATAGAATTTCCAAAGCAAAAAAACTGCCAGTGGCTGCAACCAGGAAGCACCAGTGCTGCATAGTTCTGAATTTCTGGTGCCATCTTGATCCGAAATGCCAGTACTAGGCAAAGAACTGAGCAACAGAGGGAAGTAGAGCCAGACATCAGAATGGCACACTGTGGATGTGAAGGCACTATACAACACTGTCAAATCTGAGAAGAGCACAACATCCAACTGAAGTCAATTGTGACCCCAAATCAGGGGAGAGATCTAGGCTAGAGTATCATGAAATTGCCCAGTGTAGGAGGAGGCTGAGACACTTGGGAATTTGATCTCCAAAAGAAATCACAGTTAGAGGATCTGGAGTCAGAAGTGAGTGATGAGAAAAGTTAAAGGGAAAAGACTGAAAGTCTCAAAGATTTCAGGAAAATTAAAAAACTTAATTAAAAAATTT